>NC_072787.1:19133617-19320359 GCF_022539595.1 Amphiprion ocellaris | reverse complement strand
AGAATGATATTAAACATTTAAAAAAATACAAAACATTAGATTAGATTGTTAAACCTTGAAAAAATACTTTTTAAACAAGAATGATATTAAACATATAAAAAAATACAAAACATTAGATTAGATTGTTAAACCTTTAAAAAAATACTTTTTAAACAAGAATGATATTAAACATATAAAAAAATACAAAACATTAGATTAGATTGTTAAACCTTTAAAAAATACTTTTTAAACAAGAATGATATTAAACATTTAAAAAAATACAAAACATTAGATTAGATTGTTAAACCTTGAAAAAATACTTTTTAAACAAGAATGATATTAAACATATAAAAAAATACAAAACATTAGATTAGATTGTTAAACCTTTAAAAAATAAATACTTTTTAAACAAGAATGATATTAAACATTTAAAAAAATACAAAACATTAGATTAGATTGTTAAACCTTTAAAAAATACTGTTTAAACCAGAATGATATTAAACATATAAAAAAAACATTAGATTAGATTGTTAAACCTTGAAAAAATACTTTTTAAACCAGAATGATATTAAACATATAAAAAAATACAAAACATTAGATTAGATTGTTAAACCTTGAAAAAATACTTTTTAAACCAGAATGATATTAAACATATAAAAAAATACAAAACATTAGATTAGATTGTTAAACCTTGAAAAAATACTTTTTAAACAAGAATGATATTAAACATATAAAAAAATACAAAACATTAGATTAGATTGTTAAACCTTGAAAATATACTTTTTAAACAAGAATGATATTAAACATTTAAAAAAATACAAAACATTAGATTAGATTGTTAAACCTTGAAAAAATACTTTTTAAACAAGAATGATATTAAACATATAAAAAAATACAAAACATTAGATTAGATTGTTAAACCTTTAAAAAAATACTTTTTAAACAAGAATGATATTAAACATTTAAAAAAATACAAAACATTAGATTAGATTGTTAAACCTTTAAAAAATACTTTTTAAACAAGAATGATATTAAACATATAAAAAATACAAAACATTAGATTAGATTGTTAAACCTTGAAAAAATACTTTTTAAACAAGAATGATATTAAACATATAAAAAAATACAAAACATTAGATTAGATTGTTAAACCTTTAAAAAATACTTTTTAAACAAGAATGATATTAAACATTTAAAAAAATACAAAACATTAGATTAGATTGTTAAACCTTTGAAAAAATACTTTTTAAACAAGAATGATATTAAACATATAAAAAAATACAAAACATTAGATTAGATTGTTAAACCTTGAAAAAAAATACTTTTTAAACAAGAATGATATTAAACATTTAAAAAAATACAAAACATTAGATTAGATTGTTAAACCTTTAAAAAAATACTTTTTAAACAAGAATGATATTAAACATATAAAAAAATACAAAACATTAGATTAGATTGTTAAACCTTGAAAAAATACTTTTTAAACAAGAATGATATTAAACATATAAAAAAATACAAAACATTAGATTAGATTGTTAAACCTTGAAAAAATACTTTTTAAACAAGAATGATATTAAACATATAAAAAAATACAAAACATTAGATTAGATTGTTAAACCTTTAAAAAAATACTTTTTAAACAAGAATGATATTAAACATTTAAAAAAATACAAAACATTAGATTAGATTGTTAAACCTTTAAAAAATACTGTTTAAACCAGAATGATATTAAACATATAAAAAATACAAAACATTAGATTAGATTGTTAAACCTTGAAAAAATACTTTTTAAACAAGAATGATATTAAACATTAAAAAAAATACAAAACATTAGATTAGATTGTTAAACCTTGAAAAAATACTTTTTAAACCAGAATGATATTAAACATATAAAAAAATACAAAACATTAGATTAGATTGTTAAACCTTGAAAAAATACTTTTTAAACCAGAATGATATTAAACATATAAAAAAATACAAAACATTAGATTAGATTGTTAAACCTTGAAAATATACTTTTTAAACAAGAATGATATTAAACATATAAAAAAATACAAAACATTAGATTAGATTGTTAAACCTTGAAAAAATACTTTTTAAACAAGAATGATATTAAACATATAAAAAAATACAAAACATTAGATTAGATTGTTAAACCTTTAAAAAATAAATACTTTTTAAACAAGAATGATATTAAACATTTAAAAAAATACAAAACATTAGATTAGATTGTTAAGCCTTTAAAAAATACTGTTTAAACAAGAATGATATTAAACATATAAAAAAAAACATTAGATTAGATTGTTAAACCTTGAAAAAATACTTTTTAAACAAGAATGATATTAAACATATAACAAAATACAAAACATTAGATTAGATTGTTAAACCTTTAAAAAATACTTTTTAAACAAGAATGATATTAAACATTTAAAACAATACAAAACATTAGATTAGATTGTTAAACCTTGAAAAAATACTTTTTAAACAAGAATGATATTAAACATATAAAAAAATACAAAACATTAGATTAGATTGTTAAACCTTGAAAAAATAAATACTTTTTAAACAAGAATGATATTAAACATTTAAAAAAATACAAAACATTAGATTAGATTGTTAAACCTTTAAAAAATAAATACTTTTTAAACAAGAATGATATTAAACATATAAAAAAATACAAAACATTAGATTGTTAAACCTTGAAAAAATACTTTTTAAACAAGAATGATATTAAACATATGAAAAAATACAAAATATTAGATTAGATTGTTAAACCTTGAAAAATACTTTTTAAACAAGAATGATATTAAACATATAAAAAAATACAAAACATTAGATTAGATTGTTAAACCTTTAAAAAATACTTTTTAAACCAGAATGATATTAAACATTTAAAAAAATACAAAACATTAGATTAGATTGTTAAACCTTGAAAAAATACTTTTTAAACAAGAATGATATTAAACATTTAAAAAAATACAAAACATTAGATTAGATTGTTAAACCTTTAAAAAATACTATTTAAACCAGAATGATATTAAACATATAAAAAAATACAAAACATTAGATTAGATTGTTAAACCTTGAAAAAATACTTTTTAAACAAGAATGATATTAAACATATAAAAAAAATACAAAACATTAGATTAGATTGTTAAGCCTTTAAAAAATACTGTTTAAACAAGAATGATATTAAACATATAAAAAAAAACATTAGATTAGATTGTTAAACCTTGAAAAAATACTTTTTAAACAAGAATGATATTAAACATATAACAAAATACAAAACATTAGATTAGATTGTTAAACCTTTAAAAAATACTTTTTAAACAAGAATGATATTAAACATATAAAAAAATACAAAACATTAGATTAGATTGTTAAACCTTGAAAAAATACTTTTTAAACAAGAATGATATTAAACATATAAAAAAATACAAAACATTAGATTAGATTGTTAAACCTTGAAAAAATAAATACTTTTTAAACAAGAATGATATTAAACATTTAAAAAAATACAAAACATTAGATTAGATTGTTAAACCTTTAAAAAATAAATACTTTTTAAACAAGAATGATATTAAACATATAAAAAAATACAAAACATTAGATTAGATTGTTAAACCTTGAAAAAATACTTTTTAAACAAGAATGATATTAAACATATAAAAAAATACAAAACATTAGATTAGATTGTTAAACCTTGAAAAAATACTTTTTAAACAAGAATGATATTAAACATATAAAAAAATACAAAACATTAGATTAGATTGTTAAACCTTTAAAAAATACTTTTTAAACAAGAATGATATTAAACATTTAAAAAAATACAAAACATTAGATTAGATTGTTAAACCTTGAAAAAATACTTTTTAAACAAGAATGATATTAAACATTTAAAAAAATACAAAACATTAGATTAGATTGTTAAACCTTTAAAAAATACTATTTAAACCAGAATGATATTAAACATATAAAAAAATACAAAACATTAGATTAGATTGTTAAACCTTGAAAAAATACTTTTTAAACAAGAATGATATTAAACATATAAAAAAAATACAAAACATTAGATTAGATTGTTAAACCTTGAAAAAATACTTTTTAAACAAGAATGATATTAAAAATATAAAAAAATACAAAACATTAGATTGTTAAACCTTTAAAAAATACTTTTTAAACAAGAATGATATTAAACATTTAAAAAAATACAAAACATTAGATTGTTAAACCTTTAAAAAAAATACTGTTTAAACCAGAATGATATTAAACATTTAAAAAAATACAAAACATTAGATTAGATTGTTAAACCTTTAAAAAATACTGTTTAAACAAGAATGATATTAAACATTTAAAAAAATACAAAACATTAGATTAGATTGTTAAACCTTTAAAAAATACTTTTTAAACAAGAATGATATTAAACATATAAAAAATACAAAACATTAGATTAGATTGTTAAACCTTTAAAAAATACTTTTTAAACAAGAATGATATTAAACATTTAAAAAAAATACAAAACATTAGATTGTTAAACCTTGAAAACATACTTTTTAAACAAGAATGATATTAAACATTAAAAAAATACAAAACATTAGATTATTAAACCTTTAAAAAATACTTTTTAAACAAGAACAATAATAAACATTTAAAAAACTACAAAACATATTTTAGATAATTACACATTAAAAAAATACTTTTTAAACAATTTTTTACACTTTTTTTGTGTTAATTTTTCCCCCTTTCGTTTAATTGCTTTTTTACTGTAGTTTATTTCTTTAATCTTCTGTTTCTGTCAAGATTTTAACCCCAACCTTAAAAATGAAACAAACCCTTATATCACAATGAAAATACTTCTGTTGTCACAATCATGAGTTAGTCAGTTATTCAGTTTATCAATTCAACTTTATTTGTTTAGCACCGTTTACACAGATGACAAAACTAAACAAGCAAAAAGAAAAAACTATGCTAAAACTATGATTAAAACTCAAAACCATTAAAAAAAAAAAAAAAGATTTAACATGGTAATAAAATTTGTTGTGTCCAGGGGATGGAGGGAGTTTATTGAAGTCTTCTTGGGCTCACATGGGAAATCATTTAAAATATAAACTTGATATTCAGTCTAAGGAAACTGCAGAGCGACAGAAGAACCAACAATATCTCCTGTTTTCTCCTTTAATGAGTCGACTCTTCTTGTGCTTTCAGACCAAAGAACTACAGACTCTTCACAACCTGCTCAAACTCTTGGTACAGGACCTCACCACACAGGTCAAGAAGGTTTCCATCTCCTCATTTCTACTCTGAAGCTCACCTTCTCCTGCTCAAACTGCTGACAAATGTTTCTGCTGCTCTAAAGTCTGGTCTCCAGAACTTCCTAAAAACTCTCAAAGTCTCTTCTGCTGCAGGTTGCTTTGTAGAACTGTTGCAGAAAACCTCACTAAACCACATGGAGGGGCCTCAAGATAGTCGTCCAAATGAAACCGTACAAAAACCAAACTAGAACAACCCAAACGCTAAAGTCTCCTGCAGCCTACCAGAGAACCTCTGAGAACAGAGAATCAGGACAGGAACTCTTACCTTCTGGACAAGAATACAGAATGTGTCTGACCAAAAACGTCTAAAGACTCACTACCGCCAAGATAAAGACACAACTCAGGTGGACCAAATCCACTAATCACTGCACACATTAGCACCATGTGCTAACTGTGGCTAAAGAACCACATTTACCAAGACAACTATCCAGTACAAAGCCCTAAAACACACCAAGAAACACATTAAAGACGATTTTACTGCTGGAAGCTGCAAGCCAACGCCTAAAGAACAAACTAAAGCAATGGAGCCAAACCCGGTTCAGTGGTGAAGAGAAGCAGAGGAAATGTTTGGCTGCAGCTAAATAAAGCAGGAAGACAGTGAGCTGCTCAGGTGTTCCTGATAACACTGAGCTGCTCAGGTGTTCCTGATAACACCAAGCAGCCACCTGGACAGCCAATAGGAACACAGCTTACTGGAAGTCCAGAGGGCTGGCTTAGTGAAGGAAATTTAGTTTAAAGTTGAAGCAGAAAGTTAACAAAGAAAGTTGAAAACCACCTTCTGATACCTGAAATCTGAGTTTTCACACAAAGAACACCTGAACATGTCAAACTGGTTCCATAGTAGAACCGTCATTGTAAAAATGTCATAGTATGGTGTGTTGCTCAAAAAACATTACGACCCTGCTGTCTAGGGTCACCGAGGAGCAACACAAAAACAGGACAAACGCTGGTTTCCAGGGGGTTAGGAGGCTATTTATTTGAAAGGGTAAGTTTACAACAACACAACATGTGAGCAAAAAAATCACAAAGTCTGTCTTTAGTTCAGCTGAAAATATTAGTTTTTGTCATTTTAATTGACCAAACTTTTCAGGAAGTAGATGAAGAATAATTAAAGCTCTCATGTAGAAGTCCAACTTATTTTTGATCCTTGTCGAGAGTTTAATCTTAGAGTTTGTAAAGCTGTTGAGTTTTTAGAGTCACATGGATTGTTTCGACATTTAATAACCGAGTCCTGAAATAAAATTACAGTTGTGGATTTCTGTCATTTAGTCTGGACTAAACAAATAACAGCAGCATAAATCTCAAACGTCATTATGAGGACTCTAGATTGAGGTTTCTTACTTGATAATGATCAAAACATGAAATTTAGGTTGGTTTAAAGGAATATTCCACCTTAAATCTTTGAATGCTGACCTAAAAGGTTGGTTTCAGGGACTATTCCACCTATAAGGTTCTCACACATCCACCTTAAAGGAACATCCCACCAAAAATCCTTGGACATGCACCTAAAATGTTGGTTTAACCGAGTATTCCATCCAAAATCCTCAAAGAGACCTGAGGGGCTGGTTAAAAGGAATATTCCACCTAAAACCTCAAATATAGTCCCGAAAGGGTGGTTTAGAAAAAATCCTTCAGTGTAGACCAAAAAAGTTAGTATGGAGGAATATTCCACCTGAAATGTAGACCTGAGAAGTTGGTTTGGAAGAATATACCATCCTAAACATCCTTAAATGTAGACTAAAAGACGGTTTGGAAGAAAATTCCACCTAAAATCCTCCAATGTAGACCTAAAAGGTGAGTTTAATGGTATATTCCACCTAAAATTCACTACTGTAGACCTTGGAGGTTGGTCTGATGGTATATTCCACCCAACATCCTTGAACATAAACTTAAAAAGTTCGTTCAAAGGAATATTCCACCTAAAATCTTTCAATGTAGACCAAAAAAAATCCTGGTGTAAAGGAGTATTCCACCTTAAATGTAGACCTAAAGGATGGTTTGGAGTAATATTCTACTCTAAAATCTTCCAATGTAGACCTAAAAGGTTGATCTGATGGTATATTCTACCCAACATCCTGGAACATTTACCTAAAAGGTTGGTTTAATGGTATATTCCCAGAAGAACCCTTGAACATTGGGCTTAATGGTATATTCCACCCAAAATACCAAGAAGTCAGTGTAAAGGAAACGTAGACCTAAAAGGATTGTTTAAAGGAATATTTAAACTGTTATTTTCATTATTTAATAATCTGTTATCAGTCAGAACCCTGGCAAACTTATTTTCATCAGTTTTTTTAGTGGAAGTCACAAATAAAGGAGCTCTTGGTTTTTCCCAGCGTTACTGAGTCCAAAGCTGCTGTTTCAACACAGACACGTTCACATGCATCCACAAACCTCTCAGCACTCAAACACCCACAGACAGGAGGCCGGCTGGACCGAGGCTCAGCGGCGTCCTCAGACCTACGAGTCGGGGAGTCGCTGAACTTGTTGGTCCAGTTTGAAGGCCTCCGTGTGGTCCAGTAGAAGTCCACGTAGTCGGTGTTGGCTTTGAACCGCAGCGACTGGCCACCATCAGGTGGACCGGCTCGTCCTCGTAGGGCTCCTCCTGTAGCCTTTAGGGAACCACAGGAACATTCAGTAGCTGTTGGAGTTCTTCCTGTCAGGCTCGTGGTAGAACGGCTCTGAAGAATCTTGTACTTGTCTTATCTGGAACAATCTAACAGCCTAAACTGTTAACAGCCATGTAAAGAAGCAATCACACAGGCATAGATTAGGACTCAAACTAGATTTATTTTAGAAAACAAATCAGCTTAGAGGCATTTGTTCACACGTGGCTGAATAGGAGGCCGTCCAATCAGGTTCGAGGTCTTCACTCTGTAGGTTGTTTGTTTGGTGACACTCTTGGACCTCCATCAGCTGACATGGATGTTTGATGGTCTTCCTCTCTAGTTCCAGATGATTCATCCATGAATTCAGCAGCTACAGACTGAAATGAAGCTCATGCTGCAGTTATTGAATTCCTGTTCCAGATCAGATGTTCAGAGCTCACCTTGAATGCAGCCGTCTGCTGTCTGATAGTTTTTCTCATTGTAGTCTTCAATAAAGTCTTTTTCCTCATGTCAGGATGTGGTGAGACTCTTTCTCAGTCTCTGCAGACGTCCCTCATTGTGCATCTCCAGAGAAGAAACTGAAAAACTGGTCACTGCTTCAGCATCACAAACGCTCTCCAGCATTGAGAGTGTTTTAGGAATTCATTCATTGTGTTGTGAACTTTGAAGGAGCAGAAACTTTACAGCTGCCAAAGATATGAGCTCCAATTCTGGATGTTTTAGGAAATGAAGTTCATCAAATGAACACTTGATTTTTGCTGATAACTCTCATTAAATTATTGAAGAAATCCAACATAAAAACCTGTAAACTCTCAGGCAGCTTTTGTTAAAGTTTGTCTATAATTCTATCATCATGTTCTGGAACCAGGACTCTGCAGAAGTTCCTTCAATCAGATACTTGTGTGTTTCTATTTCAGGCCTCAGGTTTGAACATACAGCAGAGGATTAGAAAGGAGTGATTTTAATATTTAAATCAGTCCAGTAAATGTTTGGTGTAAAAATGATTAAAGTTTTGATTTAGATAGATTTGTGTCAAATAATATTGTAGAGTCTCACTTAAATATATCCAAATGAGTTCAGTGTATTTACATTTTGTAGAATATTTGATTTCTTAATCTCAATACTGTAGGGTCTGACCCTAAATATTATAATAATGATGTCAATTTAAATAATATTGTAGTGCAGAGTCATAAACTTTAATCAGCTGAACTTACATAATAAATATCACTGTACAATCTTAACCTGAACATTCATATTATTGAGGTAAATTTACATAAATCCTGATATTCTAGAGCCTTAACTGGAATATTTCTAACATTAATCTTTTTGTATTGTGTTGATAAACAAGAACAACCCAACTTTCAGATAATATTTGTTGACTGTGATTGTGAGACTAAATTCCTCCACATTCTGGAACTGGACTGAATTTCCCAAAATGGAAACTTGGACAGAATTTAACACTCATGTATCCATGGCAACGCTAATGTTTCTGCTTCTTACCAAAGTTCACAACACAAGTAAAGATTTTAATGTAAAACTTCAGGGATGACTGCTAACCATAAGTTTTCTGATCAATACTTCATGATCAATATCAGGACAGATGTTACAACTCCAGCTGTTCCATTAGACTGCAGTTATTAACAGAGAAATTAAAACATCACATTCCTCATAAAAACTAGATGGACTTTTATGAAATAAAGTGTTGGTGAATAAACAGTGTAAAAAGTGTAAAGCAGCTCCATTAAATCAGGAGATGTGAGACTTCCACAGCATGGATCACCATCTGCTGTGTTGATTCATAGCTGAATGTCAGAATGAACTGAGCTAGAAAAGCTGCTTTGAGCTGCAACATTACGGTCTGACAATCCAACACCATCACAGTTTTCATCTGGTTGTTTTGCTCCAACATGCTGTGAAGTTCAGTTTTTACCTGAATCAATACAGAGATTCTCTTTCCAACCAAGACTGGAATAAAAATTAGAATGTTATGAGGTTATTAATGCAACTAAATCCTTTCAGATGGAAGGATTTACTTCTAAGTTCTAATTCAAGTTTCAGTTGGAGCACATTGCATTCACAAAGAAAAACAGCGATACCTTCATAGCAACATTTAATAAACCTAAAGCTTCCCTGTTGGCTCATTGGTGGAGTTTGTTACTGAGCATCTGAACCTTAAATCCAGTGAGACGACCATCTTCAGTCGAGGCCAGTCAGAGAACTTCAAGACCTTCCATCAGCTGGACCAGATGTGGCATCATCTCCCTCTGAACATCTGGATGACAGGAGAAAAGACAGAAATCAAACACAGATCACAGAAATATAATTTATTCACTTTCATCATTTTATAAAAGTAGCATGAACTTTATTAAAACTTGACAACATCAGTAATGAAAGTAAATGTTTTTATCTTGTGTTGAAGCTAAATTTAAAGTCAATTTTAATGACAGTTTATCCTGAGAGGAGTGAGAATGGAGCTTTTCTTTCCTTTTTAGAATATTCTCTCAAAATATTCAGTTTATTATTGGCTTTAGAAGCATTTTTCTTTACTTACTTATTTTTAGATACCTCAGACTGATACACTTTGCTGGTTTGCAGATAATTTCATGTACAATGACAATAAAGATCTTCTATTATAACATATTTTGCTAAAACTAGAACTGCAAACCTTCTCAACCTTCACTGAACCAGCCCTGGAATGAATAAAAATCTGTATATGGATATGATTTTCTCTGATGGGACCACTATGGAAGCCGTAGTAATTATTAACTATCCTTTGAAGGGAAAGATTAGGTCTTCTTCAGGTGGATAAAAAAAAATGCTCTCCCTTAAAAAACAAAAAACTGCATACAATAAAGTAAATCTCTTCTGCACTGCACACATACTCCACTTTTGTATAACTCTGGATGTCAGAGTAAAGGCAGACAGATCCACCGATCAGCCACAACATTCTGACCACTGACAGCTGAAGAGAACAACATCCATCATCTTGTTCTAATGTAACGTTCTGCTGGGAAACCTTGACGTTCATGTGGATGTTTGACATGTACCACCACCTAAACACTGCAGGACAAACAACCCCCTAGTCTCCATGGCAACAGCAGTCATTGATGCCAGCTGCCACCCTCAGCAGGACAAACTAGAACTGCTCAGGAGTGGTCCGAGGAACACGACAGAGCTAAGCTGTTCACCTGGGTTCCACACTCCCCACATCCAGATCTGATGGAGCATCTGTGGGATGGTCCAGGATCAGCCTGGTCTAGGTAGGACCCACCCTGCAACCCACAGGACCCACAGAATCCACAGGACATCCCCAGAGGTTCTGATGAACCACTGGGTCAGAGGAGTTTTAGCAGCATAAAGGGACCAACACAGTATTAGTCAGGTGGTCAGAATGTTCTACTGTTATATTGTCATGCTGATTATATGATCAGTAAATGTTACCATCAATTATAACGTCAATTAAAACTATCAGTTCATTCAGAAACTGTGGGGTTAAACCTAAAAACACAGACCTCAACAGCAGTTTGTTTCAAAGCAGAACACCAGCTGGTTTTCACTAAAGAAGCTTTCAGAGCAACAATTAAATGACAGTTTTGTTCTCATTAAGTTCAGAATCAGCCAAAATAATGTATACACACATCAGGAAAAGAAAAACTTTTATAAATATTTCATTTGTATAAGTACTTCTATACATATAGATACCTCTTTCTAAGTTTGATCAAATCACGACAACTCTGTGTCCTGTTGTACAATGTTTTCCCAACAGATGGCGCTACCCTCATGAATGGAGCATCAACAAGTGACGTCTACAACACAACAGAAATGTCTGGAAGCCAGTGGCCACCACTTTGAGCACCTCTTGTAATTGTAGAGGCCAAAGATTACTTTTATTAATCTTGTGATGTCTGAATAAATTTGGTATTGAAATATTTATGCAAGTTTTTCTTTTCCTGATGTGTGTAAACATTATTTTGGCCGACTCTGTATAATGGGATTCTGACAGGTCACCAGGCAACATCTTTTTATAATAATGACAAACATACCTGCATTCTACAGGAGTGATTTTCCTCATGTGCAGGTAAAGATGTGGGAGGAGCTTAGAGATGACAGGAGCAGGAGTCATCCTCACTAATTCAGCTTCCACCTAGAAACAGAAAGACCACAAACAAATACACTGATATACTCTCAAATGTTCAACCTCAGCCTCAAAATATCTGTTTAGGAAGTGTTGTGTTTCTAAATTCTGCTGAAAGCATTGACAGACATTCTCTTACAAGGTTGTGTAAAAAGCAGCCTGTCCTCTGAGCTACTGAGAAATCTTCCTGAACAAAGTTTCTACGTGTAAATCAGCTCAACAAAAACTAAAGCCTCAGTCAGAGATAACAGGTATCGCAAATTATAAACAGCTTTCTTTGTTAACTCAGACTTTCTGCTTCAACCTCACATAAAAAGGGGAGTTTAACTCATCAGGTGACTGAAAATGAACGGCTTGTGCAGTTCTAGATCCAAAAGTAAGATGTTTCAACTCATGTTTTACTACAAATACATGCAATAATAAATAAATACAATGGCTGGTTGTTAGTTTATTCACTATTAATGTCATTTTATAGACTGGATTGAACTTGAGCAGTGGAAGAGAGAAGGAATTTAATGAAATTATGGAGATTCAGAGAGGTCATGTTGCGCAATGTTAAGCGTGGTTTAATTCAAACCAGCTGAATGTTAAACTTCAGTGCAGCTGAACAGGTTTCAGTTAACCTTAAAGTAAAATAACTTTTTTAAAAGCTAAAATACACAGCAGAGAAATACAGGTTGAGAAGGTCATTCTAATAATGAGGACAGCTGCAGCAGCAAGTAACACAGGTGTTCAGCGGTAAGTTAGCCACCTGTGTTAATTAGCCCGCTAGCTAACTTAGCCGCTTAGCTAGCTAACGCGTCCGGACCAACTGCTCAAACACGACAAAACACAACCCTTCACAAGTCGCTGACATAACGTACAACAAAACAACGCTACTGGTTAGAAATATTTATCTTCTTACCGTGTTTTACTCCAAAAACAAGGTCAACAGCAGCCAGAGACGCTACCAGATGTGCCGACCATAGATATACATAGAAGACTAGATACGCTAGCTATGGTCTGACCAATCACTGCTCTCTGGCTCCGCCCTCTGAGAATCTTGTTGTCGTTTGGCTCCACACTTGCTGATGACCACTTCCGGTCTCAGAAAATGAATTAACGGACCTTTTTTCGTTTCTGTCTCTTACTGATTTTACTTTCTTGTTATTCTAAATATAAAATGAAAATCAAAGCATTAAAAAAAAATCGTATATCCCTTTTTGATCATGAAAAGGAAAACCGCCTTGTATTTCAATTTTATTTTTTGTATTTTAAAACGAAAATCAAATAACCACTCGTTTTTTGTTCTTCAATACCCGTTTCAGAACGGAAAATCCAATTACCAGATAAATACACGGACCGTCTGGCTGTCATGTTTCCTCTTTGTAGTTGCAGATGTAAACACTCCCCCTCTAAAACGCATTCCTCGACGCTCCTGTCACAACACGGGCCAGCTCGATGGCAACTTCTGAGAAGCAAAACAACCTTAGAACAACATGAATGCTTCCTCAAACAGAGAGTGAGAAAACAGAGGTCTCCGCTCCTCCTCACATATCTGATGCTAATCAGCAAGAGAAAACACCGGTGCTGAGCTTCCTAAGGTATCTGCAACACAGCGTCCACCTTGGCCTCTTGACTTTTACTGGGTCATCTTCATAAATCAATCAGTAAATACACAGTATAAGGTTAACCCTCTGAACCCCAGGCAACCAAGACATGTTTCCTTTTTTGAAAAAAATCATAATTTTACCATTTATCAGAGCAAGAAACTGTAAGAAGAGAAAGAATGATCAGATTCTTTGTTGTATTATCTGTGTTGTGTAGTTAGTTGAGGAAAAATAACCAAGTCTCAGCTTAAAATTGTGATATTTCATCAAAATCCCTGCATTCTGCATGTTTTATCAAAACAATTTGCATTAAATACTGTTTGTTAGAGCAATAAAATAAATGCAGCGTGGCTCGAAAAAGTGTACAGAGGAGCAAATTGTTGGAAGATGCACTCAGCATGGTTAAATATTTCCATAACAGAGGGTGTAAAGGTTTCAAAATTGTTAATAGGTTAGTGAATTAGCTTCTCTGTAATATGAGAAGCCCCTGTTATTTTTTCCAATATTGGCAACATCTGTTCAAGTGCAAAATTATGTACATATTAGTTGTATGTTTTGTAAATATTTTGTGGCATAATCAAATTCAGAAATTCGACTTTTTTGTTAAATTTTCCCTTCTTTTCTTATTTATTATCTTATTTCTGTGTCATACAGAACAGAGGCATTGAGTTGAGTCCCTCTGCTTTTAGTCATGGTTGTTTTGTTTCCATAGAGATGCAGGATTTTATATGACAGTAAAAATAAAAGAGCCATCAACAATTAAAAATATGACAGGAGCAAATACACCCACAAACTGCTTGGAGTTTAGAGAGTTAAGAGATACATAAAATATAATTTGGACTGAATTTAGCTCAGGAAATGTAAAAAGAACCAGGAGACAAACATTTGCAAACACACACTTTTATTCTTACACATCAATTTAAAAAGACAAAAATGTCACAGCTGCCACATTGTAAACCATTAAACAGATTATCCTAATGATAAAGATCAATTTTTATTAACTATGATTACTTTGTGAAAATGAAAAAAATGTCTTATTTACACCATAGACAACCGATATACAACATTAGTATTACCTTCTACCATCTGCAGACAACCTGTTTGACACTGAGCTGCTTTTTGACTGTTTTAGAAAACAAACAGCACCATTGTGACGTGAAGTCAAACAACAAACTGACCCGTTCACTCAGCGACATCTGCGGGGACTTGATCTGTTTAAGGAGTTTTAAGATGAGATTACAGTAAAGCTCTGGCTACTTGTTTTGTTGACAGGCAACCTGTAAGAGGAGAAGAGCTGCTCTGGAGTGTGCATGGTCGATCTTTACACCAAACACGGGGCATAAAACTGACAAATGATATCTCTTTATGAACACGTGGAGGGTGAATAAGGGTTAACCCGTTGGCTTGTGCATCTGCGACACATTCAACAGTTAGCTCAAGTGAGTTGACATATGTTAGTGTGTCATGCCAAGACTATGGCAACGTCAAAATGTAGGCACCAAAGAGAATATATTCAACTGTAGCCCAACAGAATTTAGATGAAAAAAAAAAGTCCTTAAACCTGTGTTTTTGATGATTTCAGTAAAATGAAAGCCTTCATAAGATGGGGCAATGTTCACCACAAAAATTATACAGAATGTCCAACATATCAGGCTCCTGGTACCTCCGATTAACAACGCCATAACCTTTCCCCGGCTGTACCACCACAACCTCTCCATCGGGTGGAGGCTCGGTCAGCGGGTGAACTTTGTTGTCCTTTATCTTAAAATCACCAACACCAGGCAGCATGCCGTTCCTCTCTGTGCATGATTTGCTGTCCTCAGAGTTGTCCTTCGCCTCGATGACGCCGTCGCTGCCATTTGGGCTGCTCTTGCTCACCATGCTAACGTCATCCTGACATGCGTCGGACTCGCTAGCACTAGCATGAGGTAAAGAAAAGTAGGTGCACTTCCTAGTTATTGGCTTGGTTTTTTCTTCCAGTTCAGGCTTTGTGCTGAAGAGAGAATATGGAGTGTTCTCCTGTGTGTCCTTACATATGTCGTCGTCTTTAGGAGTGTTTGTGAAGGTTTTGTTAATTCCGACTGGATCTGAAACTGACTTCCTGATCAGCGTGTTCTCTCTGAGGAGCCATTGTCCGTCATCCAGAGGAACGCCGTCTCCAGGCCCGACTTGTGCGTTGAAAGCAATGCATCTTGTCGCTTCACTCAAGGTGTCCAGTGCATTCGTGGAGTTAAAGTAAGATAATTCGGACATTGCTTTCGCCCGAGCTGTGTGAAAGGGAGAGAAAATGCTCGAATGTTCTTTTCTTTTCTGCTTCGGCTCGGGCGTGGGCCTTTCACCTGACTCCTCATCGGGTTGAGCATCTTTCCTTCCATAAAGTCTTTCGATTGTTCTCCTCACGAAGCCCTTAGTGATGGATTTCCGTACCGAATCATCTTCACCACTGGACAGCTCACTTGAAGTCTGAGACTGATAGCCGCCGCTCACTGACGTCTCGGCTCTTAACTCCTGTTGGCTCGGGAATCGTCTTTCCTGGATGTCTGTGGTGCTCTTTGCCAAGAACATTTCCCTGATGCATCTGACCCTGTTACCTTCAGGCTCCGTGGTTATAACACCACTGGAGTCGTAGCTGAAAGAAAGTGACGACTGAGGAGCCGATCGGGTGAAGAGTGTGAGCTGAGATGTGGGCGAATCGGAGGGCGAATCCTCTTCGTCTGACTCAGCGGGGACGTTTCTTTGTGAGAAACGTCTGATGGGAGAATTTTCTGTCGTATCTTTTCGTTTCTGAGCATCTGCCACATGCTTTTCTAGAAGACTTATTCTCTCTGCGACAGATTGGGATATTACTTCTTCAGAGGGATGCTTGAGCTTTTCCATAGCCTTTTCACATTTTGTAACTTCAGGTTGTGTCTCCAATGCAGGGGCTTTGTGATACTGTATACAGCTTTCTTCTATGTAGCTCTCCATGTTGACTTGTTCTTCCTCTGAGCTGGACTCTTTATCATAGTAGCTTAATTCTTCTTCCATTGAGCTGCTGATGTGTTCTTCGTTGACCTTTGGATGCTCTTCTTCTACATGATCTTCACAGCTGCTGTGGTCATTCCCACTATCATCATCTGCACCGAATCTATGTTTTCCTAAACTGTCAGGCTTTATCAAGCTGCTGCTGTCATTTTTTGTATATAAATCCTGGTTTTCTATCACATTGCTCAGCGCTCTGCCGACAGTATTCTTGTCACAAGTTTGTGTTTGATCACTGTGAAGGTTCTCATCTTCTGAGCTATCTTTGTCTTCCTCTGGCTCTTCTATCAAAGCATTTAACCCTCCGAATGTTTTTGTTTGCACCCCATCCTTTGGAGGATTATGAAGGTGGACTATATCATCATCCTCCTCATCCTCAATGCCAGACAGACTTTCTTCAACAATAACCTGCAGCTCCTTAAATTCAACCTCAGGCTGCTCTTCCTCTGAATATGACTCATCCACATCTGAGTTTCCTGTGCTTTCCTCAACGCTGACATTCAATCCCATGCTGCATGTTTGATTCTGCTGTTCTTTCTCTGAGCCGGACAGACATGCAGGTTTAGATGAGTCATCTTTGTTGCTCAGCTCCTTACATTCAACCTCTGATTGCTCTTCCTCTGACTGATTTTCACTCTCAGGACTGCTTTCTGTCTCTCTTGCATTCAGTTCCACATAGTTGGAACTCGATTGCTTGTTCTCTTCCTTGTCAGAGTGACTTTCAGGGTTGGACAAGTCTTCGATTTCATTATTGTCCTGGTTTATCTCCTCACATGCAACTTCTGGCTCTCCCTCTTCTGAACTCTGCTGCTCACCTGCCTCTGAACCGGACACAGTTTGCTCACAGCTGTCTTTTTGTGCTAAAACTTTATTGGCACTTGGTATGTCTTGTCGTTCCTCTTCTGAACCTGATTTATCATCATGCTCTGACTCATTCTCGGGGATACTCATGCTTTCCTCGCTTTCTGTCTGTAGCTGCCTAGATTCTACATCTTGTTCCTCGGGCTCTTTTTCAAAATTTGCCCTGTCTTCAGTTGAGTTGCCTTCATTCTCTTCCTCATGTTCTTGATGGACCGCATCCCTACATGACTGCCAGTCCAACCCGTTCTCTTGTACAAACAGTGCTGCACTGTGAAGCTGCCTTTCTTCAGAAATCTGTTGATAATTGGGTTCAGCTGGTGGATATTTGGTCTCACCATTCTGCCCATGTTGACTGTTGTTGTCTTTAGATGCCTGGTTGGTTGGTTTGTGTTTTGCTGTCTCCGTTATCAAGTGAGTTTTGTCCATTCCAGGTTGTTTTGTCTGGTTAATGTCTGTGAATTTTTTAATGATGGATCTCACATAAACATTAGCTTCGTGTTCCTGAGTAACATTAACACAATCTTCGTTGGGAAAATGGTTTGTGTTGTCATTCGTTGACATCTCCGCTCTTTGAATAATATTTTCTTCATTGTCACTCTTTGATCCGACTCTAAAAGAAGCCAGTTCCTTCTTAAGCTCCACAGGTATGTCAAGGCTATCCATGATCCCATTGATAACACTTTCTTCACTGCCGCAGTCTTGCTCTGGACCATCCTCGGTTATAAGTTCTAAGCTCTCCGGCGTCGAGCTACGACTTTGGCATTTGTCGCTGAGTTCCTGAAAGCCCTTCCAACTCTGCAGGAGCTGTTTCGACGCTGAATGTTGCAGATTTGACAAACTAGTGTGCAGTTTGTGTGAATCTTCAATGCTGGCAATTTCTCTGAGAGAGTCGATCATTTTTAAAGCTTCTGCACAGCTGACATTGTTTGCATTCAGCTCATCCATATTTAGGTTAGTTATGCCTTCCTTTAGAGTCATGACAGACAGGAAAGCAAGAAGAGCTTTAGATGAGGAGCCAAACGTAGACGCCACATGAGAGGAGAAGTCAGGCAAGCTGTTGGACTTCTCCAGACATGACGGGCGTTTGTTCTGGGTTATTTGTCTGATTGACTTGATTGAGAAGCAAATCTTCTCGAGAACTGGTTTCATGATCGGCTGGTCTGTGGTGTTTAATGGCTGTGGTGTTATTTGCACGTCCGTCAAGGATTTCTCTCGATCTGCCTTATTTTCATCTCTCTTATCTGCTGCTGGTGATAAAACAGCACCACCGGTTGGTGTTTTGTCCAGTTCAGGTTCTGATTTTACCAACTGCGGTGTTTGGTGACTTTTCCTTTGGGATGTTTTCTTTTGTGTCCTGTTTGTAGGCTCTAATGGAGTATCTGAGGAGAGATTTCTGGAGAACAACTTCCTGCTTGATTTGTTTTTGCCAGGTGGTGACACCATGTCCAGAGACTGAGAATATGGAGAGGATCTTTTTTGCAGTTTTGGTTTGTAAAGCTTCTGCTTTCTTTCGGTGGGAGTGCCAGCATTTGGGTCTGCATGTTTTTGTATCCCACTATTTGGAGATGCATTTTTAACTGAAGGACGGATATGTTGTGACAATGATTTTGGAGGGTTACTTGGAAGTTCTAAGGAGGATTTCTTCATTTGGAATTTCCTCTCTGGAGAAGGACTACTTTGCAGTTTTGCTTTTTTCACCACGCTTTTAGGTGATGACGCCTCTTTTTGCACTAAAGATGATGTTTTTGTGTCTCTAATTTGGAGATTTTTTCGCATTGAGCCCTCACTTGATAAAATACTGGGTGATGGCGCTCGGTCTTCAGATGTTAAACTTGCTGGGGACACAGAAGTACAGCATGATGGACTGCCCATTGGATCTGAGAATGATTGCTGCGTCTCTTCTGGTGCTGCTTTGATTGATTGTTGAGTCCCGGTTAAACAGATGCCATTTGGCAGCACATCATCACCCACAGTGCTGATGGGAGCAGATAATGGGCTTGTCTCTGAATGGACATCACTACTTAGAGTGTATTTATCCAGACCAGCCTTTCTGAGAGACATTTTCCTTTCAAGAGACAGATTACTGACTAAAGAGGCCCTTTTAATAGATGGAGTTGTTGGTGATGGTGCGTCCCTCAGCGTGGAAGGAACGTCTTTGTGAACTGATGATGTTATTTCCGTTGTGCTGTCAGTTGGTGATACGGCCTTGTCTGATGTAGGACTATTAGATGAAGGATGATTATCTGTTCTTTCACTGTTCAAGGATGAGTCTTTGTCTAATGAGCTGCTGGCCACTGACGATACATCGCTCATGCAGTATTCAGTGTCTGATAGCTCAGGTGGAGGTGGTGGTAGCTCCATTGAAAGAGTATTGGTAGGTGTAGCTTTTTGAAATGAGATTTTGACTGGGGTTGATTTATATTCCACTTCACCATCTAATGGCATTTCTGTTGAGGTCTTGCTAGTTGGTGGAATCATTTGGGAACAGATGCCATTTGAAAGAGGCTTTATTTCTTCAGTATTTTTCTGAGATAAGCTCCTGCGATGGTCTGTATTTGCTGTAGTTGTCTCATTACAAAGAATTTGCTGACTGACTGTGGATTTCTCTGCTGATTTGTTTTCAAAAGACTGGACCCTCAGTTTCACAGACATCCCCGGAAGATTCTCAGGTGGTGGTTCAAAAGTTGGACATGTTTCCGATGTCTCCTCCAAACACTTCACCTTTTCTTCCACGGTGATCAAGCCATGCTTCTTGTCAGACTCAACACATCCGCCATTTTCTGTCACTTCTTCAATTTTTTTACTTTTCTCATTTAGATAGGACGGAGGGTCAAGATGGGATTTCTCCAGCCAGTTCTCTACATATTCATTAGTACCAGAAGTGAAGGAGTTAAAAGCAGGCAGTGACATGCTTTCACTAATATCACGAGGCTCACTTTCACTCTTTTTCTCCATGTGCATTGATGTCTGCCGTGTCAGTACTCGTCGTGGTTGGGTTACCACAACACCCAACCTGTTTGATTCAAAAGAAGCTCTCTCAGTTGTGTTTTCTTTCAGTGCTAGTGGTTTGTTTTTGGCTTTAGCCACACTTTCTATTGCATCATCTGCCACTTGTGGACTATTTGTTGTAGCATCCCTGTTTTGTGCCTGCCTCTTTTTTAGCCTTTTCATAGTTTTTGCTGATTTAAATTTATTTCCGTAAATTCTCTTAATAAACCCAGCACTGGAGAAAGTTGGAGGAGTCCTTACTTTCTTCCGTGACTCTGTTGCTCTTGTCGAATTCTCTTTTTGTTTTTTCCCTGGTGTCAAAAGCCGTCGAACATGTTTATTGATCACCTTGGGTTTTGGGGATACCCTTTTTTCTTGGGGCTTGATTTGGCTTTTTGTGGAGTTTTGGAATTGTTGCTGTTTATTCGCAGCTTGAATTGCAGCAGTCTTCAATGATGGCAAGTTTAAATCTGATGTTGCCGACACACTCTCAGCCCTCCAGATATTAATGGACTCAGAGGCAGTTGAGGGTCTCCAGGGCTCGGGTTCAAATTCATTACTTGAGGAAAAATGTCCTGTTTCGGCAGTCGCCGGTCTACTGAAAGTAATCCCAGAAGCAGACACACTGTGTGTACAAACGTTTGCAAGGAAATTGTCCTGGCAGGTCTGTTGCTCGTATATGTGTAAGACAGTTTCAGTGACCTCCTCTCCACTGGATTCAATCTGCATTATTCCTGCTGATTTGAATGCAGAGACATTTCTGCTGTTGGTGTCCACAGAGCCAAGTCTTCTAGGTTTGGGTACTGGTCTGGTGCTGCTCTGTTTGATCATGCAGTATTGCTCTGTCATGGTTCTATTTTCTGTCTGTTCTCTGTAAGAATAAGACTCAATCATTCCCTCCTGAATCTCACCCGCCGTCACCGATTTGATGCTCTCCACAGAGGCTTCCTTTGTGCTAATTTGTTTGTGTCCTGGGGTAGGAGCTCTTGTGGGAGACGCCACATCGGTGTGGCTTTTGATCTCATCCTCTTCGGTACCACTCTCACTGAAAGCTCCGTTGCTCGGCGATGGTGGATCCTCATCGTTGTTGTCTTTAGTTTTGTCTTTGTTGATGGTGTCTATGGAAGAAGAAGGACTTTGTAAATCCAGTGAGGTGGATTTCAGTGAGCAGATCTCCTGCTCTGCCTCAGGCTCTGGTAAACAGGCTGCATTAAGCTGACTGGCTACACTGGAGCGTGACAGGGTGGTCGTCCAGTGGACGGTTTCCTCTTCCTTAATTGTCAGCCGCACCTTCATCTCCACTGTCATGCTTCCGTCCTGATTCACCCGAAAGGACTTTTCAATATCATCCTCGCTGGGCAGCGAGCAGATCTGTCCGTCAGCTCCATTGTCGAGGCAGATGTCTTCTTCCGTCTCCGATACTGACTCCAGTATACGACTGGACTCAAACTCGACTGAGTTAGTGGGATTGCTGGGTATTTCACACGAACTCTCTGCGATTCTGTTGTGAATCTGATGAACGATGTACCTCTCAGATGAAGGGGAGAAATTCCTTGACTTTGAAGAATATGAAAGAGACTTCTTTTTAACTTTGGAGTCAATCAAAAGAGTCGATCGGTTGCAAAAAAAAGTTTGCGAGGCAAAGTAGAAATATCCAAGAATCGAGCAGGATAGGTGGTAGTTTGAAGAAGAATCCCAGAGAAGCATGAAGGGAGAAGGAAGAAAAGGAAAGTTAGAATGATAGTACACTGCTCATCAAGTACAAAAGCCAGCAGCCGTGCAGACAGTGTATGTAGGCCATCTATAGTATTATGCTCAATATTATTGCCTCAGCACTTTGCAAGGCTTTATCCCATGAGAGCAGGTAGATTACTGCAGATGCATTGAAGTGTGTCATGCTAATAAATGTCCACTGGACTGAGACAACTCTTCGAAATGTATTTGTAAAATGGTCTCATCTATTGAAAATGTAGATTTGAATATAACTTACGGTTCAAAGCCTTTTGTCTTCTGTCAGCCATTCGGTTGGTGTGCAGCCATTTTGGAGCTGGTGATTTCTGTTCAGAGTAGATTGCGGGTCTAAAAGGCTCCCTGCCTACAGCCACAACAGTCCCAGAACACAGTATCAAGCCTGGAAGACCATCAACCTGCAACAGATAGGAAAAAAAAAATAGTCCCTTTTATTTAATGGTATAGTTAACTTTTAAGTTAAAACAGACAGATAATCAGTCAAATAAGTCTAAATTAAATGTATGTGTATAATAAATATAAATGTAATGTATTCTTTATTGCAGTACTAGCAGGCTCTGAATCGATAACAGAACCTTGACCTAAAGCCTTACAGAGCAGTATCCCAGAATGCCTTTCTGGGTATTAGGATGAGTTGCCAAAGAAGCTTAGGACTTTCTCTCCTCATGTGACGGTCATTTTGTTCCAGGGTTAAATCAGTCCTTCACGGGTTAATAATGACAATGATCTCTTTGAGTTAGCAGGGGAGAAAGGGTTTTGTGAATTTGTTCTGGTGTTTCTAGTAAGTTGTAAGGCTATAATGCTTGTAAAATCCTACTTTCTCTTGAAAAAGTTGTGTTGTGACAGTGGAGAACACTCACACGTCTGCCATCAGGAGTGTGTAGTTTCAACACATGGAACTGCATCAGTGCCGAGATATATTCCAGAATAGCCTCATAGCTCGGTGTGGTCTTCTTGTTAAGCACCACAGTGTGTTTAATGGTGGGGTCTCCATTGCAAAACACCAGCAGCCTCTTTGGGGTTCGCACAAGCACCTGCTCCTGCTTATGGAGGCTCCGACCTGGGAAGAACCTGGCCTGCTGCACAGTGCGCCGACGTGAACTAACAGGTCTGGCGTGGTACCAAGGTGGCAGCTTCTTCCTGGCCAGGGCCAGATTTATAGGTTTTACCTTGCGGCTGTCAGAGCAGATGTAGGATTTTCCATCCTCGAGTTCATCCAAAGTGTTGATCGCGTGAACGCCCCGAGGAGTTGTGATGTTCCTCACCCCGAACGGCAGGGGAACCTTCTTAGAGAGGCTGTCCAGGAGGGCGTCAAAGGTTTTAAAGGTGCGGTTGTTGATGACCAGGCGCAGACCGTTGAACTGAGGGTCGCCACTTTTGTAGAAGCAGACCCGCTTTGAGAGGATGGGGTCGATGATGCTTGGGTGGCGTGAGGTGCCAAAAGTGTGCCCACTCCCTGAATACTGTTCAGGGAGGATCCTGCGAAGCCCTGTTTCATTCATCATCGTTGACTGGCTGCAAAGTGAAAGAAAGAGAAGATACAGCTTAGAAAGCACAAAGAACTTTCCTCTTGTTTTGCTGTTTCTGCTTGCTACCTCTGGGTTGCTGGACTTTTGTTAGAAAAACAAGCTGATTTTAATATTTTTACCGCCATACACTTCTTCTTTACTTTTGGTGCTATCTGGTTGGAATTCCTATCCTGGTTTTGTCCAAATATACTTTATCAAATCCATAAGGGATGAATTTTGACTCATACTTGATCATATTTCAAATAGTCTCTAAACAAAGCTGTATTTGGTAATTCTTGTTGATCTCTAAAGTGATCTTTGGTGCTGTTTAACATGACTTTACCCACAATTGTTGGGTCCAATCTCCTACCGGTCTGGATCTCCTTCCTTAAACTTTTTTGCAATTTACCCAGCTGTTGAAGATGAAAGTTGGAGGATTGTTTTTAGTGATCTGACCAGAAAGTGGCCTTCGTTGGGCAAAATAAGCGACACCATCTTGGCCTTTTTCCTTGAACTCACTTGACCTGTCTTTGCCATTTTTTAAAAGTAATTTATAGTAGATGAAGAGTCAGTTAAGATTTCAGGTTACTAAGCAGAGCCCTAAACAGAGAGCAGTTCATGCCCAGGTGTAGTTTAACTTGTAAATGATGGAGGTATTGCACTAAACTTGACAATGAGAGTTTGTCTGAAAAACCTAATTTAGTTATCTAATCAGACATTATACTGAATCTATTATTTAATGAACCAACTGCCAGTTTAACATTTTATAAAATAACTTAATGAACCTCACTGAAGTTGACTAATTAACTGCCCACATATGTTCAGGAAATAGGGTGTAATGTGTAGCTGTGTGGTAAACAAAACTGCCTCACAGGATCTTTGTAAATGGATCAAGACACAAACAACACATCTTGTTCAAGGCAACTTAAATAAATCATTATGTGCAAACAGCTGAATGACGTCTTGCAAGCATATGTTGTTTACTTTGTCCGACTGCGGCCATCAGGTAGCATGACCTTCAATCTGGCAAACCAGTCAGGTGAACATTATCTTCAGTTATTTAATTAGCTGGATTTTAGCAACACAGCAGGGCTCAGCAGATGATACACACGTTTGACAGATATTTCTATTTTCCCAGAACTTTCTTTATATATTTGTGGGTTCAAGAACAATTTTATACCACGTGTTGTTTATGTTATACGATTACAGTGATCTCTTAAAACATTTTAAATCAGTAAATACATTTTTAAAAATTACTGCAGATTTCCTGTAAGAGATAAAGAATAAATAATGTTTTTCTAACAATCAACTGTTAAATATGTTAATAATTCCTCATATTTCATTTATAAGTTGACAAAAGGCATTTCAGAGGTTTCATTTTGCATTTCTAGTGCAGTAGTAGCAATATTAGTATCATTCTACGCAGACGGTTGTAATTTTTTGTTCATTTTCAGGGCAAAATATTTGCAGTACTTGTTAGCAAAATGAAAACAAATCTGGTGAAAGTTTTATGGCAAAATGCCATTTCAAACACTGCAAATCTAACATTTCATTACACCTGGAGCCTGCAAACAAACTAAAGAAAACTCAGCCTGGATATGAATGTGCAGCTGCAGGATTTGAAAGGAAACTCACCTTCGTTGGCATCACAAAAGTCTTGAAAGAATCCATGAACCGTTATTCCGTGTTCTACATCATGACGGCCATTGAACGAACTGCACAGTAACAGTGTATTTCGGGAGGCATCATCGTGGTTAATTTGCTTAATCTTTGCTCAGAGTTAATCTACACTGCAAGTGCAGCGCCTGTAAATCCTCTTGGGGAAGGTGTGTCACACAGACGCAGGCAGAGCTGTCACTGCAGGCCGAAGAAGTGATCAACAAGGACCACACAGTTATTTGGCTAATTATATATTTAATATCAACGGGCCTCTAACACATTTGTGCATGCATTTTAACCTGATGATGTGTATGTTGCCAGCTGTAGGGGGAACTATGGCAAAAATCTCACCAATATTTGAAGTGCTTCAGTTTTTTTTTTCCTTGAGCCTGAAGTAGGAAGCGGCACAGACTAAAATGTGAGAGGGTGTGAGAGATGTTTCTCTATCAGTGACAGCAGATGGTAAATAGCCATCCACTTGTAATTTTCGTGCAGGTTGTAATCTCATTAAGGACCACTTTAGGTAATAAGGATTAAGGGGCTCTTCATTCTCAGGACCCTCAGAGAGGAACACTTGTTTTCAATGGAAGGAGAAAAAAAACATCCGGTTATTACCTCTAAATAATCAGATTATTATTTCAGAAATTATATCATGGATTCCTTTTGTCTCTGAACACTTGCTCTGACCCTGTGTGATCTGAACACACACACACTGCATGAGCAGAAAGTTAAAAATAACTCGAACATTCTTATAATAGCAAATGCACAAAGACTTTCACAGCCGCCACTAAAATACACATGTAATGAAATAGTGCTAGTGTTCTAGAAATACAATTAAGTTTAGAAGGGTAGTGGAGTCCAGTAGATTAGGTTGAACCGTATTACTGAGGGTATTAACTGGTCATGTATATCCTTAACCATGAACTATCTCGTGTTGCATAACAGTTACCAAAACTGGACTGAACTGAGTCTATTTCTGTATGGGATTAGTGGACAAGGGATGACTTCATTCCACAGTAAACCTGGGGGCTGAAGTGAAGGAATCAAAGGAATATACAAAAGTTATTGGGTTTCAGCTCAGTATGAAAGGATAAAGTGATGACACTCTATCATACTGTGTCATTTGCTGCTGTCAAAATATCTCAGGTGAACCACGGAGGGAAGGATTCCTGCCGAGCCCGACCAGACAGAGGTTCAGGAAGGCTCCCGTGACCTGTTAGCAAAACAAGAGCGAGTGCAAAAATGTGAAAAATCCTACAAAAGGAAGCTGGGGAGGGGATTGGAACAATGAAGGAAGCTCTCAGCGTAAACAGGTAGGCCTGAAGCCTGCGTGCCCCTCATTCCTGGCCCTCCACTGCGGAGATAAGAGGCAAGCAAATGCTGAGGGTAAAAGCGGCTGGTCGCACTGATAGAGCGGCGCGGATCCTGCCAAACACACCCGAATCGGACTGGAAATAGGCTCGAGCCGAAGCCCTGCACTCGATGCAGCATGACAGGTAGCGGCAACAAATGTCTGAGGCGCCATTTGTCACATAACCTTCCACGTCAGAGTTATAACGAACCAGCTGCTGATATGAAAGCTGTTATTTTCCCTTCACATGATTACACGTGAAATCACACGCCGCCATGTCGGAGGTATCTGTCTCCGCGTTCCGGGTGTACTGCAACCCCCCGCCACGCTCTATTTTTAAGCCCTTGCGCCTATACTGCAACTAATTGGCGCCAAGTTAGATTCAAACCTATGTTGTTAATGGGAAAAAATGTGTGATATGTTTTGGCCCTTGTCCCCTTTCTATATTTGGCCCAGCGTCCTCCATGCAGCTGCTCCTCCAGATCCGTCCCCCTGTGTTCCCATCAAACACCTCCTCAGTCTGCATATATTCCCTCAATTCAAGAGGCTCCCGCTTAAAACGGCAGAAATACATCAGCAGCTACGTAGAAAATAACACAAGTTTGCACTGATGTTGAACTAGCATCACATTAAATGAAATGGTCAGCTCGTTTTTTGTTTTTTTTTTTCCTCCAGCCATCAGAACTGGTTAAAATTCCTGGCATTGCAGCTGTCAGGAATTCAATTAAAAGCAATACAGCTGCACCGTGGCCAAAAAACACTCGCTTTAATTTAAAGTCGGGCGGTTGATCCTGCAAATATGATCTCTTTTTACCTCATCTGACACCCAAAATCACGCTTCAAATTCCAAAAAATGTGCAATAATGTTGACAAATGCCATTTTTCCTTTGGGGGGTCGTTTGGTGCGAGCTAAAAAATGTGGCTTGGCAGCAGTTGAGACGCAAACATGCTTACTATTCGAAATTCCATTCAAGTTACATCTATTTTCCCCCCTCGACTTCCAGTGGAATTCCCAGATTTTGAATGAATCCCTGCCAAACGGGACTCGTAAGGTCACACCACCGCCCGTTCCCTCCCCTACAAAACCAGCAGTCAGAGGTCCCCACCCCGTCCATTTTGAGCGCTTCGTATCAGCTGTGCCAAGCTTTTAATCTGCCTGGTGACATCCCAGTGTTTCCTGCATGGGACAGAGGCAGAGATAAGCACACTCCTCTGTGCCGTAAATCACTCCACACTCCCACTCATTCCCCCATATCGCCATTATTCAATTAGGCCACGCTCAAACTGACCACAGTTCTTGGTAATTAGGGCTGGACCTTGTTTTCATGCTCCATCATCTTTTGTTCTTTCTGCAACATCTGCTTTAATTGTTCAATCACAAACATCCATGAAGTGTTTTTCCATAACACAGCATGTATTGAAGTATTTGTGCAGTATTTATTAACCTTTTAAACTATGATTTGTCTGTAGTCTAAGAATAAAATAAATATCTGCTGCAAGTTTACTGAGGATTTAGTTTCTCACCCACCTCCTGCTTAGATTTTCATGTACAAATCATTCAAATGCTGCAATTTGTAATTTATTATATTTAATTATTAAGTTTTATGTATTTAAACAAGAGCTGGATACACCTCATTTTAATAACTCACATTACACATTTGTTTTGCTCGTAAAACCAGAGTTAGCCTATATAGCATCTAGCTTCACCAGCTGACCAGTCTGGCTAATGTTAGCTAGCATTAGCATTAACCTTGTTAAATTAAGCAACAACTACGTCACAAAAAACGAAACCTTTTATTAAACTTCAAGTTGTGAAACTGTTTCTAAATTATTAGCAATTTGTGGCCTGCGTTACGGGGAACTTTAGAATTTTCAATCATGTTAGAGGGTTAACTAGCTAGCTTGCACTTAGCCTTCACTGGCATTTAACTGACATAATATTACAGCACATTTCGATTATTATAAAACAGTCACACTACAGAAACAGGGGTGCTTAAAACGTGAGAAAATGTCTAAATAAAAGGGTAGAATTTCCTAAATCATTAAGCGGTTAACCCGCATTGCACCAATCTTCACTAGCTTACTAGCTTCACTAGCTACCAGTATGGCTAATTAGCTAGTATTTACTTTAGCCAAGCTGCTTTGTAGCTGAAAAGTATTTTTTAATCAAAACTGAGAGAATACATACTTGTAGAGTCATTACTACATTACTAAACGTACTATATGAGCTTTAAATTTTATGTTAAAAAGTAAAACATTAGCTAATCGGGTGGCTAACATTAGCAAACCACTAACAAGTTTACTAGTTAGTAGCTAGTTAACAGTTAGCCTTGTCAAAATTCCCACATTAGGTGTATTATGGTTTATGCCTCTAATGTTACAAGGCTCACACTAAAGAGAAGATGGCTAATGTTGAACCTTTTTTTAACAAAATGTTCATTGTGTTAAAGGACAGAAGAACCCTGTGGTTGTCTTACTGAACCACTTTATGACGGAAAGACTTTCATTTTCTACCACTTGTACTCCCTTGTATTTTAGAAACTACAATATTTTCTTCTCCCTAACATTTCTTTATGAGCTGTAGTTACTTAACTTTCTGTCTGAAAGTCAGTTTATTAAATATCATGTCTTTAGTTAAAATTCCCCAGCAGTACAGAGCAGTTTAAATTTCCTCCCCTTTTATTGACTATAGCAGTAAAATGCTGCTCACAATTTATTGCACTACTAATAATTACTGCAGCATACAATATAGCACTGAGTGGAGCTATTCTTTGCATAATAACAACTTTTATAGACATTTTGCTGCTGATGTTGAAGCCTCATTTTGATTCAGATTCATGAATTACTGCTTGAAGTAAACCAGCTAAATACATAAATATCCCCTCATCTGGGGCTCAGTTCTGGTTTTGTTTTCTATTCTTACTATTTAGAAGAACATTTTCTCAGAGCAAAAACTATATAAAGACAGTAAATTTTCACCATAATAAAGACTACAGGAGGGAGACTGTGAGCTAAAAAAAAACTAATTATATAAAGGAGGCAATGACAAAATACAATGGAAGATTAGAAACTGTGTAGAGAGCCGGTGTCTTTTCACTGTCTGCAGATTGTGAGGATACAGCACATCAACAACCAAGTCTCTCAACATAAATCTAAACTCTGATATGCCCAGAATGTGGACTATTATTCTCCTGGGTGCAGCGTCCTCCTCGCCGCAAGGGCTCAACACCACATGGCTGTTAGCTTTGGTGGGTCCGGGCTGAGGGCCAGTCGGCTGACGGGACAACCGGGCCCAGATAGCAGCCCGGGGTGAGGAGTGATTTATCCGTCTGCGCTCGCATCAGACAACCTTCCCCTGATTAAGGGTCAGTTACTGAGCGCAGAGGGCGAGACAGGCGGCCTCCCAGCGTGAGACGCTGGCATCCTGACCGCCACACAAATGGACTTTCCAGACGCTGCAAGCAGCACATGCACAGTGGACACACACACTTCACATGCACGCTTTAACCGGTAGGCATATACACAGGAATGTGCACGTAGTCGTTATTTCTGCCCTCTCTCCTGTATTGATACACCCTGGCTGACACACACACACACACACACTCACTGGGAAGCCAAGATAAAGACTTACCGAGTTGGCCTTGACTTTCTTTCACCCGGACAACAAAAGGATGTGGTGAATGTGAGTCGCCCACTGTTTGACTCGTCTCTGTGGGCCGTTAAAGACCAGTTTTCCTGATGTTCAGAGTTCACAATCAGGTTACTGCCTCCATCAATTTCACTGGCGATGGTTGTCTGAATCTAAAGGAGTCCTGCCAGAGAGGAAAAGCACCCAGGTTACTTTTTTAGCCTCTTGAGATTAATTAATTCAATAAAAAAGGTTTTGTTATTTCTGTTTTGCATTTTCTCTTTAAGATTCCTAAAGTTTAGCCCTCTCACAACCCTTATTTTAGTTGTAAATCTGAAATTTTAAACAGCTCACTTTGTGCATCCTTCTACAGTCTGTGTTGTTTTGTATTTCTTTGTTGCTCGTAAAAACACAACTCTTGCTCAGAATCTCCATTTTAAAATGAACTAATATTTAAATCAGGCAGAGCACTTCTGATTGAGCTGGAAATTTAACTTCTTTCCAGTTCAGCTGCTGAACTGTGCATTAAAAGAAATTACAGTTGTTGCTTTACTCGGAATTTAGTGAAGTAACGAGGATGGTTTGAATGCTGTTTGTCTTGATCATTGCATTTATAATAGTCAGACTGAGTTTATTCACCCGCCAGGACAATTTTTTGAGTTGTGATTACACTGTAAAATAACAGCTTCTGTAACTGGAGTACCAAAAACTACAGTAAAATAACAGAATATAGCCCTCTCGAAAAATTATAGTAGCTTTCCATAGTTAAAATACATTTTCTAGTTTAAATTTTACATGAAATAATGTGTAACTTCTGACTTTTTAATGTTTAATGAAATATATTTACATTGGTACAATGAAATTAACTGTAATATATGTAAATATAATTGCACAGACAGGCACAATGATAAAATATCTGCATGATGATAAAAAGTTACAGTGCGTATAGATAGTACACACTCATAAAAAAACTAATTAATTTAACATTTTGTTGTGAAAACTTCTGTAATTCTAGAAGATATCTCTAATTTAACAATTGAATCTATGGAAAAATTCCAGATATATCAATACTTTTTTGTTAATTGTCACTAATTGTATCAAACTTCAGAAATTTACGGTATTAAACTAGAATTTAAAAGTTTCATGTATTAAGCAAAATTGAAAATATACGTGGAATTACAACAAATTTGCAAATGTAGTTTAACCGTCTTTATTATTCAGAGTATTTAGGTTTTTAATGTCATTTTATCTCATACATGTAAATCTGCAGTCTGTTTTTAGTAATTTTATTGATATTTCTGTGTATTTTAAAAAATGTGGGGAAAAAATGTGGTAAAAACAAAAAACACAAAATTAGATTTTTTTTTTTTTTTACAGCAAATGTGAGACTCAGATTGATTCAACGTCTCAATCAAAGATACTTCAGCAACTCATTGCCTCATCTCCTATTTAAAATTAAATTAAAATTGTCATTTCTTACCATAGAATTTACTCAGTTTGAAGACATAATTTATGATTTTTAAAAACCATCACTGCTTTCATGTCTGGGAGAGCGACACAGATTTTCACACAGCGACTGGTCAGATAGCAGCTGCTGAGGGAAACGGTTATCAGCACAGATTAAGATATGAACAATACTCCATACAACAATCATCCGCTGGTTCATATTTTTATGACCATCTGACTTTCATAGTCTCTGCCACGGCCGAGGAAACGGGACAAAACCAGGAAATGGTGATGTCAGATGTAGAAATTATGCAATATTCAGAGGAGTTTACTCCACATTTCCATCAGATTTCTGCTCAGAGACCAACTTCCAGATGGCCTGGACTGTTCGGAGGACTAAATGCAGAGAGTGATGCCATTTATGCAGTCAGGGGTCTCTGGTAAATCTGACTTTTAGCTGCACAAAACATCACATCACATGTTCATTTTGATTACCAGAAGCAGCCAGAGTATGCATGATTTGAGTTGCCATATCAAATAATTATCATCACCGGACAGGAGCTGCCTAGGAATAAACTAAGAAAAGAGCAACTCAAGATTTTTACTCCACATTATTATTAGGCTCACAATTCCACTAACCTTATGATCCTCTAACAAGTTAATGAAGTTTATATGAAGAAAAACATAGGGAGGAATGCATTGAGTCAAGAACAAAAATGTTAAAAAGATGAAATGTGAAGAAAATACAAAATCGGGTGGTCTTTAAGAACAGTTAGTAAGATGAAAAAAATTACTTTCACTTCTTATTAATGAGAGAAAAGTGTCACTCTGATTTTAAATATACAAATCCTGAATAAACAAATAAACAATGTGTTTCAACTGATATTGTGTTATTAAAAAAAAAAAAAAAAAAGGAAGCTATTATGATCTGTGAGTGGAAAAAAATTGGTCATCTGGCAAGATTTTTGCTTTTTACTAGATTTTAGTTATGCAACATAAGTCCAATAACAATAAAATACCTTAATAAATTTCATATAATGTACATTTATTTTACAGTAAATATCCTTGAAGTTATTTTTTCTTAATGTAAAGGGTTCTAAAAACATATTTATACACAACAGACAAAACAGTATTTAACCTAACCCCCCTTATTGGGGGCACTAAAAAACGGGCACCAAAAAATATTGTTTCATTGTCTGAAAAAAACCCCAAAAATTCAGCAAAAAAATTCCCCAAATTTCTGAAAATTTGCAAAAACCTGCAGGAAGAAAATTCCAATAATTCTTTAAAAGTTTCCCTTAAAAGTTTTATTTTTAAAAAATCCCCCAGATTTGGCAAGAACATTCTTGTAAATATTTTTCAAAAAATGAGTAAAAATCTTCCAAAAAATCCTAAAAATATCTAAAGTGATTACATATTTATCAGTAAAACTTCTAATATTTTCTTTGAGAACATTCACCAGAAAATCAACCAAAATCCAGCAAAATTTGCTGGATTTTGGTTGATTTTTTGTGAATATTCTTAAAGTAACATTTTTAACATTTCTTTTTTTTCCCACCAAAAAATGTTCAAAAATTTCCCAAAAATGTTGAAAATGTGGACATCAGAAGTTTCACTGTGAAAATCCTTTTTTCCCCCCACATTTTCCAACTTTAAAACGGGTCAATTTTGATCCACAGGACGACACAAGGGTTAAAAAAAGAAGCTGGTATAAGAAAAAACTATTTGAAAAGACAACAATAATAATGCATATACATCATTAGTGCATCAGAAAATAGACAGGAAATTTGATAAAGTATTTCTATTCTATTCTATTCTAAAATGTAATAATCCACTACGACCTGACCCTGTTAATCAGTATAAATGAGGCCTTTTTCAAAACATAATATTTGGTTTGTTCATTATATGAGATTTCTGACACTCTATACAATTAAATAACATTAAAGAGTCCTCACGCTTTCTACACTTCAAATGATTTGCATAATGTCACATAAATACACATTATCATATCATGTTCCACCTATATTATGTAATTATGCTATCCGTGTCATGTGTTAATGACTTAAATTGTATTACAGCAATCCACTTCAGTGATCTATTACCTTAGAAGTAACGGCAGCAGGGCTGGAGCTTAAAATACACCGGTGGCGTGCGACCGCAGCAGGACTTCTGTCAGGGATTACTGGGCCACGTCACCTCACCTGGATCCATATGGGACCCTGGCAGCCTCACGTGCTCTCACCTTCCACGCTCCCTTACATTTCCCCAAAGGACTGTGGTGACCTCGCTGCTCAGCGCCACTTCAAAAACCTGTGGTGGCTTTTTACTCGCTCCTTTATTCTAGATATGAACCGTCCTCAGATAATGTCACGGGATCATTAAACCGTCAGTGACAAGCCAAATTTTTCCCCTTATATTTTCTAATTTATGTGTCTCTAGCCAGCCGATACATGCAGATATTCCCATAATCACCTATTGCTTTATAATTGCAGTAAAATGTATTGCCTCAAGTATATCAAGTATATTTAACTGTATTTAAACTGAAAGGTAGAAAGGATAAGCACACAAAGTGAGAAAAAGTTGCTTCAGACCCATTTTCATCATAATTACTTGACATAAATACACTACATAATCACTAATTATGTATTAATCAGTCAAAATGCACGACAGGTATCCCTTTAAATACTCTATAATGACATAAAGTCAAACTTATTAGTTGATAAATCAGATTTAAAGAATTATTTTTTACAAAACATGTGATAAATAATGGCTAAACATCTGCAATTACAAATCTAAACATTTTTAATTCATTTATGAATGTTTTAAAACAATGCTGAAAATCACACAAGCCATTTAATTTAATGGTATGTTGCTAAATTATGAGGGATTTTATTGTGTAAAACATAATTGAAGTTGCATTTTTCATTTCAAGCAATTTCAGCAAGAAAGAAAACACATTTCCTCAGTTTCTTAAAGTTGTCTCAGTTACCAGTCATATGTTCTTTTATAATTTTTTTTCTAGATGAGGCCTGGTAAAGGTTTAAAGTGACCAAACCTCATGTCGTCCTGTGCACAGCTGACCCCTGGTGGCTGCAAACAACAACACAACCCCACTTCCTTTCAGCCTCTGGGTCCATTTCTGCAACTTTCAAACAAAAAACAAACATGAAAAACCATGTAGAAACACTGCACATGAAAATTTCCTTTAAGTGCACGGCAGATTTCTGACAGACCTGGCTGGACAAACAGGACCGGGCCTCATCGGAGGAGACAGGACCTGCAGATGGAGGAACCCCCGGTCAGCTCCTGGGGAAACTGGAAGTGGACTGTTTGCTATTTCAGTAGAAATGTGTTTGATATTTGTTTGAAGTTCATAATCCCATAACATGAGCACAAATACTCTTCCTGTGTAAGAGACAGCCTTCAGACTGATAGTGCTGCTGAAAAATAAAAAACAGCAAACAGTGTCTAGACATTGCTGCGCTGTAGTTTGACTTTATTTAAACATGAATCTAAAAATACTCTTAAAATAATCTACAAATTCAAAATGGTAGACTATTGGTTTTTCGAATGAAATGGATGAAGTAGCCATAATTTAGATTTTTTGGTTCATTGTTTTGTTTAAAATGCAGCATTTACATTAACTTCAATAGATTAGTATTAAAAATCTTCCTTGAAACTGAAATAAACTCATGAAAAACAGACAAACTCAATTTTAGTCTTAACAACTAAGAAAAGTTTAGTCAAATGTGTGTAAACATGAAAATAAACCCATAAATAACAAATAAACAGACTATTGTGCAATCTATTGACCACTTTTATGTTTATTAGTGCTATTTCATGCTATCTATAACTTTTAGCTAGCTATTTCAAACATTTATCCATTCACTAAATTTAGCTATTAAATCTTTTATCCATTAGCAAACTGTTTCAACAACTTAACTAAATTTAATGAATTTCATAAATGTAATTTAGCTAACTATTTCAACAGTTTATTCATTAATTTGAGCAATTTGCAAATTGTCTGCCATTTTTAGCATTTCAGTGAATTGACGCTATCCACAACTTTTAGCTAGCTATCTCAAACATATGTCTGTTAACTAAATTTAGCTATTAAATTTTAGCAAACTGTTTCAACAATTTATTCATTAACTAAATGTAATGTTTCATAAGTTTGTAGCACTTTCAGCTAGCTATTTCAACAGTTTAGCTCATCTGATCAACTAGCACTTTTGTCATTTTTAGTTTTTCAGTTAATTGATGCTATCCATAACTTTATATTTTCAAACATTTATCCATTCGTTAAGTTTAGCTAATAAATCTTTCATCCATTAGCAAACTGTTTCAACAGCTTAACTAAATTTAATGACTTTCATAAATTTATAGTGCTTTTAGCTAACTATTTCAACAGTTTATTCATTAATTGTAATTTTAGCTTTTCTGCCACTTTTAGCTTTTCAGCTAATTGATGTTGTCCATCACTTTTAGCTAGCTATTGCAAAAATGTATCCATTAGCTAAGTTTAGCTATTAAATTGTAGCAAACTGTTTAAAAAATGTATACATTAACTAAATTCAATGTATTTCATAAGTGTATAGTGCTTTTAGCTAACTATTTCAACAGTTTCTTCATTAATTTGAGCAAATTGTCTGTCATTTTTTCACATTTTAGCTAATTGACGCTATCCACAACTTTCACCTAGCTATCTCAAACATATATCTCTTAACTAGATTCAGCTATTAAATTGTAGCAAACTGTTCTAGTTTGCTAATTAATGCTATCCATAACTTTAAGCTAGCCATTTTAAACATTTATCCCTTTGCTAAGTTTAGCTATTAAATCTTTCATCCATTAGCAAACTGTTTCAGCAAGCTATTAACTAAATCTAATCTATTTTATAAGTTTATAGTGCTTTTAGAAAACTATTTAACAGTTTACTAATTCATTTGAGCAATTTACAAATTCTCTGCCATTTTTAGCTTTTCAGCTAATTGACGCTATCTACAACTTTTAGCTAGCTATCTCAAACATATATCTGTTAGCTAAATTTAGTTATTAAATTTTAACAAACTGAACAATTTATTCATTAACTACATTTAGTCTATTTTATAAGTTTATAGTACCTTTAGCTAAATATTTAACCATTTATTCATCAATTTGAGAAACTTGCAATTTTTCTGCTACTTTTAGTTATCAGCTTATTAATGCTATCGATAACTTTTAGCTCGCTATTTCTAACATTTGTCCATTAGCCAAATTTAGCTATTACAGTGTCAAATGGTTTCAACAAGTTATTCATTAACTAAATGTAATCTATACAAGAAGTTTATAGCATGTTTAGCTAACAGTTTATCAATTCATTTGAGAAACATAATATTTTTGCTACTTTCACTGTTTCAGTTAAATGACGCTATCCCCAGTTTTTAGCTAGCGGTTTCAAATATTTTTGTTTGCAATTCTTACTTGTTTCATATGTACTTCTACCTAGCTTTGAAAAACCTTTATACATCAGCAAAGCTACTTTTAGATGTTCAACCATGCAGTGCTTGTAGCCAAATGCGGGTAGTCAATAAAATATACCCAAAAAAGCAAATAAACTGGCTTTAAAAACATTTATACATTAGCAGACCTACTTCTAGATGTCTTACTATGCACGCAGTACATAAAATATACCCACAAATAGCAAATAAACGGATTCTATAAAATGCAAACAAGAAAAAAGTGTCAGCTACTCACATAGAAACACATGGATGTACAAGGACACACTCATTCACACACAAATACAATGAGACAACAAAGGCAGTTGACCCGGGTCATGACACTCTGCCCTCTCCCCCTTTATTTAGACTATATTTTTATGTATTTTTATTTTTTAGGAAGTCCTACCGGTGATTCCCAAAATGGGGAGAGTGGTGTGAATTTCACAGAGCACGGCTTCCTCTCGGATAGAGGATGTTCCCAGCCAATCTTTCATGGATGGAGCAAACAGGAGTCATCGGAACGAGGAAGTGAGGACAGGTGCTCAGTGGAAGATTCAGAGATCGACAGAAAGACAAAAACAACAACAGACAATGAGCCACATTTATCTGCTGCTGCACCTCCGGACTGGTTTTACTGGTATTAAATGAATCAGCTTCATCCCTGGACGTCCAATCTTTAATTAAATAAATGAGTGCTTGGAACATCCTTTGTAAGCGTCAACTGTTTATCCATTAGTTAAAGCAGTTTTGCAATTTATGTACCATTTTGTTTTTTCAGCAATTTGAAATGTTTATTTTAGTAATTTCACCATCTATTGATGTGTATTTTAAACATTTATCCGTAAGTGTGAGTAGTCGCTGTTACTTTCCTTTTTCCTTTTTCTTCAGTACTGGTTTTAAATTGAAGTTAGTCATTAATGATGGTGAGTTAGTCACATTGCACAATGTTCTTTGTTACTACCAGCATTGCTGCCTTTCCTTACATGCTTCCGAAGAAAAGAGGTCCAGAGCCAACAGGGAATCCTGAAACAAGAGGACAGAAAACTTTGAATACAGCAAAGTGCGGCTGTACTCCGCCAACACCTTTTAGCCTCCCAAAGAAAAACACAGCGGAGAGGAAACTGACTGCTGATGTAGTCATCTTATACTCAGTACCCGCCTGGACACGAGCTAAAAATTGTCCTGAATGCCACGAGGGGATTCAAACAAAAGAACGGAGAGTGCTGAGCTGATCAGGAGAGGCCTGGAGTTGATTCAGCTCCCTGAGTCAATTCCTGACTGTGAAACAAATGTGCCAGCCAGCTTGAAAAATGTTCTCTGGCACCGAAGCACCCTTTTATAATCAGTCCTTGCTTCTGTTTGTGTTATTCTACTCATTTGTACTGCAACACTTTACTACAGCTGCATATATTCTATTCTGAAGCACCTTTTTATTCTATTTTTCCCAATTTATCACTGCTGGACTGTTGTTTGCATTAACTTTTTCCACAACTGCTTTAAAGCTGTATTGTTTGAAATATTAAATACATTGCATAGAGACCTTACTACTTATTTTTATAGCTGCAATGTTACATAAAACAGAATTAATTTAATATCTCAGTAGTAATCTCACAGGTTTGCACTTTGTTTTTAAAAAAAAAAAACAATACTCGATATATTAATGATCTTTAAATTACACACATAATGTCTCATTAAAAACAACTACAGTAATGTAAAGTAGAATTTAACCAAAGGCCGTGTTATGTGTGACCTTCAGTTCCATTTTGCTTGGTCATTTTGTGCTGCATTTTCAGCGAGATGTGATTGATTTTTGTTAATTTTTTTTCTAGATGGACGATAATTTGTGAATTTGAGTTGTGCTTTTTGTCTATTTCCATGCTGGATGAGCAATCTTATACACCACTGGTGACATTTGAAAACTTCCACAAGAAAAGAAAACAAGAATTGCACAAAAGCTGTTAAACCAGACAACGTTGCATTGCAATAAAAATACTTCAAAACTCATTTGCGAATAATCCGTGTGAATTTTGACACGGCAGCTGACAGCCTGACGCAAAAAAAAGAAAAAACAATGTGAAGGTACCTGTGCAATTTATTGACTCACAAGAAAAGTATTTATAGGTGAACGTGCGACAAAAGCGGGGGACTGGAATCAGAAGAAAAATAAACTATTGTGTCACAGCGTTGTGTGGAGATTGACTGGATCTGTGAAACTATATATAGTGGAGCACAACTGGACGGTGGTGTGACAGGCAGAGGCCATAAAAGCGATCAGGCCAGAGAGGGACAGCATATGCCTGGGATTATGAGCAACCAGCCCTGCTTTAGACGAGGCACACACCCTCTCCTGCAGCTGTCTCACATGCTGTATTTGCAATCTACTATCAATGACTTAATCAGTTTGGGCCCTCGCAGCCTCTGTTTGTTGCTCTCAACGAGGAATCTTCACTCCCACTAGTTTGCGGGGAGCGTTTTGATTCAAGCGTGACTTTTATTTGAACCCAAACACATTCAAATGACAAATAAACATATTGAGGAGACATTTTAACAAAAGAAACAATTTGACTCTTGCTATTGTGAAAAATGCTAGCTATCTGAGGCTCAGACGCCAACTAAAAAGTATTTTCAAGGCTGATCAATCTTTTTGCAACAGTTTAATTTATTGTTTAGATTCTAAAATGCAACAAAGTAGTTCAAAAGTACCAAAAGTTACCAAAGATCAGCTTCCTTTATCCAGCTAAAGCTAAAAACTGTAAAAATATCACAAACAACATTTTTTGTAATTTTTCGTCTATAAATGGCATAAAAGACTAATTTTGGCATTATTTATAACTGGTTTACAAGCTGCAACCCAGCTTAAAAGCCATTAATAAGAACAAATTTGTAGATGGTGAAAAACCTCCTCACTTTTATTAACGGTACAGTTAAAAAAATGGTGTTAAACCATTAATAAATCCTTATTAAATTGTTTTTTTGTAAGATAAGTTGTCATACAGTCAGTGATTTTCAATAACCTAGCAAACCAAACACTGCTCCTATGATGTCTTGAACATATCTTTAAGGCTCCTGTTGTCTTCATTTACAGGCACCAAAAAATATTGTTTCCTTGTGTGAAAAAAATCCAAAAATTCAGCAACAAAAATTCCCCAAATTTTTGAAACTTTGCAAAACTTTCAGAAAGAAAATTCCAATAATTCCTTAAAAGTTTCCCTTAAAAGTTTTGTTTTGAAAAAGAAATCCCCCAAATTTGGCAAGAAAATTCATGCAAATATTTTCAAAAAATGAGTAAAAATCTTCCAAAAAATCCTAAAAATATCTGAAGTGATTACATATATATATTAATAAAACTTCTACTATTTTCTTTAAGAACATTCACATAAAAATCAATCAAAATCCAGCAAATTTCGCTGGATTTTGATTGATTTTTATGTGAATGTTCTTAAAGAAACATTTTTAACATTTCTTTTTTTCCACCAAAAAATGTTCAAAGATTTCCCAAAAATGTTGAAAATGTGGACGTCAGAAGTTTCACTGTGAAAATATGTATTTTTTTCCACATTTTCAAACTTTAAAACGGGTCAATTTTGAGCCGCAGGACGACACAAAGGTTAAATAATTAGTATAATCAATGTATAGTCCCCATGTAAAGTGGATATTTCTTGACAACTGGAACTATTCATGGTTGATAAAAGTTCTTGCGAATTCATTTCCTTTCCTCCAACTGATTAATCAATAACTCAAATATTTGTTTCATCGATATTCTTGTCATTGACTAACAGACAGTTTTTGCACAACCCAGAATTAAAACCCATCCTTGTTCCTGAACGGTGTAAAGTTACACATCATTTAGAGATAATTGCTTGCACCTGGTTTCAGCTCATCCAGAACTAAATTATCTGTACCCACGTCCACTGTTTGCTCAACATACTCATCCGGCGCTGTCGTGACATTATAATGACTCCTAAACCTTCTCGCTGAGCCCCACCATTTGGTCAAATACAGCTGATGTTGTGCGGCTCGTTGAGTTTAATTGCGGCCGGGTTTGTGGGTAAATGAAGCCGTGTTTGCTGTTTGTGAAAGGCAGCTACCTGAGATGAGATTAGGGCAGCGCCATGATTAAGTGCTGCCGTGTTAATGTAGCCGTGCTGCTGTAATCTCTGGTCGACTCTCTGCAGACTGCTGCCAGCGAAGCCCCAGGACACACACACACACACACACTCGTACACAAACACACCTGCATGCACACAAACACACGCACACGCTGCAGCAAAGGGAACGCCATGAAAGCCCTGATTTCCTGAGCTTTGAGCTGGCCTCTCTTGTTTTTACCTGGAAACATCTTGCCGCTTGATAAATCTGCTATAAATACTATGAAAAAGATGTAGATACTGAAAGGAAAGCTCATTATCTTCAACGTGTGGAGCAATAGTTTTTAAAAAATCTGAGTTTTATTGTGTAAAATGAGTCGATCTGTGTATTATGTTTGCATATAAACATGCAATATTTATGTGTAGGAATACTTCACCTGATGATAAAAGCTTTAACCCTAGTGTCATCCTGCGCGTCAAAATTGACCCATTTTTAAGTTTGAAAATGTGAGGGAAAAAAAATTTCACAGTGAAACTTCTGATTTCCACATTTCCAACATTTTTGGGAAGTCTTTGAATATTTTTTGGTGGAAAAGAGAAATGTTAAAAATGTTTCTTAAGAACATTCACAAAAAAATCAACCAAAATCCAGCAAATTTTGCTGGATTTTGGTTGATTTTTTTGTGAATGTTCTTAAAGAAAATATTAGAAGTTTTACTGATATATATGTTATTACTTTAGACATTTTTAGGATTTTTTGGAAGATTTTTACTCATTTTTTGAAAATATTTACAAGAATTTTCTTGCCAAATTTGGAGGAGTTTTTTTAAAATAAAACTTTCAAGGGAAACTTTTAAGGAATTATTGGAATTTTCTTCCTGATGGTTTTGCAAATTTCCAGAAATTTGGGGAATTTTTTTGCTGAATTTTGGAATTTTTTTTCAGAAAAGGAAACAATATTTTTTGGTGCCCGTAAATGAGGACAACAGGAGGGTTAAACACGCAAAATGTCACATGAAATCTGTATCAAAGGATTTGGAATAATAAAACATTACCAATGCAAGATGTAAAATTACAACGTGTGTAAGTTTACATGTTTCTTTCTCATATATGATCATGTATTCTGTTATTGAAAGATTCTAGGAACTTGGGTTGGTGAAGGTGTATTTAAATTTAATTCAGCGGTAAAGAAACAAAACAAGCAAAGAAAAGAGCTAACTTAATTTTGCCTCCACAACATTAAAAGTCTCCGGGACACACGTATTTTTATTAAACACTCTCCTACATCTATAATATAAACCTTAAATTGTCACATTCACTCACTGATCTCTTCCTCATCAATTAGCTCAGATCAATTAGCGCGTGGAGATTATATCACGGCTGACGTGGGGGGTCTGCCGCTCCCTAAGTCCGTGCAGGTGACCACCACCCACTCGGCTGATGCCTCAGGGGGGGGACCGTGGCCTGAGCCTGTTGTTATGCAGCCATTAGCTGTAACAACAGTGAGGATAAACCTGCCACTCAGCTGCAGACTGAATTTAAACACATTCGCACCAATTACAGTGGATTCTCCTGCACGGCCCGAAGGCAAATGATGCCGGTTCGTGTGCGAGAGGGGAAATGGAAACACGTAAGAACAGATCCCTCGTATTCCAGCGTGGAAAACACTCAGAAATGTATGCTAAAGAAGACGCTGTAATGGTTTTTTTGAGCTGACATCATTACCGTGGGAAGTATTTACCTCCAGTCCGATGTCTGCCTCTACATAAGAGAATATTTTAAAACATTCAGCATGAACAAAGCGCATAAATATATACACCTCTGGAGCATGTTTCCTCTGAAGTGCTAAAAATGGATTGTGAGGTCAGGGTGATTGACCCCTCGGAGAAGAACCTCTTCCTTTTAAAATAGGGGAAAACCTCTATTTATAAAACGGGACTCTTTCAAAGTTATAAATACACCGAATTATCCTCAAGGTTGGGTCTGATCTCTTAAAGATTTTTGCTTGATAAGTTTGATTCATGTCGAAGCAACAGACGGGTATTAAAGGGATAAATATATCGTAGCCGTTCGGTATACCAGCAGAAATAAAACATGATGTCATCGCTGTGTTATGATGCACAGCTGGAGGATGGATATCGAAGTATACCTCGTGTTCTGTCGTGAAAACACACAGAAAGAAGCGTCACCATTGTTTAATCGAGGCGCAGTGGAACCGGCTGAATTTTAATGGCCCCTACCATTAATCAGAAGAGACTAAATCATTTACAGCCAGGATGTCCGGAGCATAAACTGCGCTCCCATGCTGCGAAAACAAGGCGCCATGTGTAACGCAGACACCCAGATTACCTCCACTCTGTCCGAGGCCAGGAAGCCGGGTCGCGGAACTCCGCTGCCCCGCTTCCAGGTGAGCAACCGCTGCTACCGGGAGCCCATTCAGCTCCATGTGGAAGTAGGAAAAACAAACCACATAATGCAGAGCCAACACTGAACGAGCAGTAATGCTGTGGCATCTGGAAAAAGTGGATTTGTGCTCCAGAAATGGTCATTTTTCCATTTGTTTGGTTACCGAAGTTTCATATTTCAACAATAAACACAAGAGAAAACAAGATTATTTTCAAACATTTATTTCTCAAAAAGTGCAAAAGTATAAAAAAAAAAACACTTCAGTATGTACATAAACTTTAAAATAGTGGCTGTACAATATTTATTATCACAAAATGAGCTCATATCCCTGCAAGAGAATAAAAGTTTCAACCAGTGTTCCTATTAAAATATTCTATGGCTTTGCTTTTACACAGATACAGTACAAAGTCAAAGTTGCATTCAAAAAATCTCATGAGCCCCTTGTGTCAGTAGTGAAAAATAAAAAGTTTTTTTTGTTCAAATTTAGCTACAGATATTTGAGGTCAGATCATGTGTCCTTGCAGCAGGCCAGACGGGAGGTTAGGAGTTGTTGTAGCTACAGTAATAGACAGCTGTGCTGGCGTCTGACAGCACCGATGATATGAGGCTCTCAGGTCCTTGCATGCCGGCCTCATGCGGCCCGTACGCCAGGCCTGCCATGTCCGCACGCGCTGCAGAGGAGCTCAAATACTGCTCGAACTCGCTGCGGTCCACCTCGGCCAGCAGCTCGGAGTGGTGCATCTGATCCACGCTGTCTGCGGGGTGAGGGTGGGAGTCGGGCGGTGGGGAAAGCTGTCCAGCCCCACCGGGGTGCCGCTTGGGGTGGCCGGGGCTGCAGTGCTGGGTGTAGTACATGGCCAGAGGGTTGGGGCATCCCATGTAGGACGGGGGCAGGGTGGCAGGCTGAGGAGGGGGCTGCTCCGGAGCCGAGGCTGGGTGTCGGTGCAGGATGGGGTTGGACAGGGGGTCCTGGGGCTGGTACTCAGCGGCCTGAGAGTGGTACGAGTACGCTGGCATCATGTGGCAGTCCTCCTGCGAGTGTGGAGGGAAGAACATGGAGTCTGAGTCCACGGCGTCCAGGGGGGAAGTGTCAGGCGTGGGGAGGCTGTAGGTTTCATAAGAGGGACCCCCGAGAGCCTGAGCATCCCTGTAGTGGCTGAGCGGCTGCGGAGGAACCTGGAAGCCGTGCTCGTGGTAGCCGAGGCCCAGATTGTCCACGCACACCCGGCCGTCCCCGGGCATCGGCTGGGCCTGGTGCTCGGAGACGCCGTGGACCAGAAAGCCGGAGTCCAGCCTCTTAATCCTCTTCACCTGCTTCCGCCGCCGGGGCCGGTACTTGTAGTTGGGGTGATCCTGCATGTGCTGAACCCGCAGCCGCTCAGCCTCCTCCACAAAGGGCTGCTTCTCTGTGACAGGAAGGGCTTTCCATGATTTCCCTGCAGGTCAAGAGGAGAGTGCACATCAGCGATATGTCAGCAGATACTGTATGCAGCCGGGTGATGCACACAAAAATAGCCTGTTGCCATTTTAGGGGGCAGGCACAGGTTTTTGAGGTTACATCTGATGCTTAACTAAGACAGAGGAACTTTGAAAAACATCACCTGCTGCTCCACTACTCACTGGGAAATCAACATTTACAGTCGTGGAGGAAAAACAGAATAAAATCCACTTGGTACATAACTAAAAAACAATCTGAAACAGTGGGGGGAAATAACATAGGTGTAAATGCAGTATAAATGTACTCACCAAGCATTTTACTCAGCTCGGCGTTGTGCAGGTCCGGGTTTTGCTGCGCCAGCCTCTTGCGCTCATCCTTCGCCCAGACCATGAACGCGTTCATGGGCCGTCGGATCCGCGGTTCGCTCTTCCCGCGATTCTGGCTGCCGGAGCCGGACGCGCACGGCTCGTTTTTCACTTTGGTGTCCCCAAGAGGACTGAGAGGGTCGGCCCACTGGCAGTGTCCCATTCCAGGCATCATGACTGACATCGTACACCTTGCCTGGGTCTGATCGTCGCTGGCGTAACCCGCATCGGGACTACTCATCTCTGTCCAGCTGGGAGGGTTGGAGAGCCACCGGACAGCTCGCAGAGGCGACAACACACGATCACAGCCTGGAGATTAAAATTCTAAACAAACGTATCGAGAAAAAAAGCAAACCTCTCTGGCTTTCTGGCTGGAATGAAAAGATAACGATTCACATCCATTAGCTACTTCCAGGAGCCGCATGGACTGAAAGATACCGACTACTCAGCATTGAATGTGAATGTTGGAGCGCTATAAACGCGCAGGCAGCCAATCACCATGTGGAGGGAGTGCCCAACTACGAAGGTGTAAAAAAATTGAGGGCAGCCCGCCTCCGACCCTTGTTTGGAGGAATGAGACCCTCCGAAGGAAGAGGCAGCGAGATGACAAATAGGTACAAGAAGATTATGAAATTAAATACTTTTGCAAGTTTTAGTGCGACGTTTTCATCGTTTAATTCTATCTGCTTCTGGAGCGTAAAAACTCTTTCATCCATACAAACCTTTTAACTCTCATATCAGTATTAACCATTCATTGATTTTCAGACACCAACACACTCAAGCATCAGTGTGTGTATTGGGCCGAAAACTGTTCTAAGTCTTGAATATCAGGTTTACGCGTGGACTTAATGGCTGACCTGTTCGCAACTTTTACGCACGGAGGTCTCGGTGGAGAGTCTGTGATTGCAGCATAATGAGAAGCGCTGGACAAAAGGCGGTAATTGAGCGTTTGGGTTTTCTAAAAGTGAAATCAACAAAAGTGGAGAAAGCCTAAATAAACAAGACACAAACACTGACGGAAGCTGTGAAATAGTGTGAAACTGGTGTGCTTTTGTCCCAGACTGTGCCAAAACTGTTTCTCCTACTGAGGATAAACTATCTTTGTCCGTGTAGACGTCGGTTTTGGATATTAATAAATTAAATAAACAGATACTTGTTAAAGTTTTAAGACTCTCAATCGCATTTTCTTAACCAGCTGATGAGGATAATCTTTTTTTATTTTACATGAAAGTCAGCGTCAAGTACTTTATTAGATCTCCTTCCCAGCTATTGTATTTCTTTCATCAGCTCACACAAAGCTTTAAGACACATTTCACCTAAAATATCTCAACTATTATGTCGTACACAAATTACTTTTACCTCACTAGATGTGCATTCAGTTCACTGTGCACTTTATAATCCTTTGTGCAAGTTCAAAAATTTAAAAATAAGGCTCATTCATGATATAAAATATACTTTGGTCTATATTTGCCCCCTAAATCTCCCTCCACGAGACCTGAAGTTTCACACTGAGCTTGAGGTGAAACTTTTGGCATGCTTCACTGAGCAGCAGCTCTTTGGATATATGTAGATGACATCAGCCGGTAGTCAAATATAAACTTTATTAACTCTCATGACACGTGTGCAAGCCACAGAATGCGTTTCCGTGTTTTTGGAACAGCTGTCCTGAACCAGGATAATAGTACAAGGGAAAAGGTTAAAGCAACCTGTTGCACCTCCAGTATCCAGACATGTTTATGTAGCAGAGAATGAAGCCCCTGTTTGTGGCCAGAAATCCAAACATCACACGCAGGCTGCAGGGCTTCTTATCAGAGCCAGCAGACCCCGACCTGTCAGCTCCATCTCTTCTCGGACCATTCCCATCTCGCTGTGGCCGACGGTCTCTCTGACACGTCAAAAGGGGCTGACAGAAATATGAGAGATGCTTATGCAACCTTTGCGTGGCCCGAGCAGACACCAGCGGGGACTCCAGACCTTGCTGGGTGACCCTCTAGGGGTTGGTGGGAGTTTTGGATGGAGGTCCAGCCAGGCCCCAGCATGGGACAGGATCTGGACTATAATACTGTCATCGTCTATTTTACCGCCGATGACCTGATAGGGTTTCCCCCCTCCTCCGATCCTCAGAGAAAGACGGACCCTGTGTGTGTGTGTTTGTGTCCCTGTGAATGCGTGTGTTGACATGGGCGTGGGCATGAGTGTGCCCTGGCTGCCTCCCGCTCCGTGTGGGAGTGAAAAATCCTGGCTTTTGATGCGAGAAGTCATAAAGTCTGGAGTCGTAGCCACATTTCCTCTACAAGGTGAGGTTCAGAGTCAACCCAGAGGAGGAGGTGGGGGGGGATAAGGGGAGGTGACACGCCTCAAACTCCCCCCCTCCTCGCTCCATTCCTCCCCCTGCCCCTCCGCCGAGTCCCCCCACCCCGTGCCTGGGGAGTCTGGGGCTGGGTGGGGGCCAGGGCTCTCGACGCCAGCCTCTGGACTCTGCGCTCAGGGAGAGGTCACTTGGCTTGCTTACACAATGGCATTATCTCAGTTCCAGCCTCGGCTACTGCAGCGGTGAGCACTTCCTGTCCCTCTGCAAGCACTTCCTGTCCTTGGCGTAGCAGCACAAACTGTCCGCCTTCCAAGTGAGTTCTGAAACACAGTGGAGCTGCTGGTCGCCAGTCTTGCTGTATAAATGTCTGTGGGTGGCTTTCTTGGGAATTGCACAATGTGTTTGCTGGCTCCTTTGTGCTGCGCTGCGAGGCGGGAGTGTTAGTTTAAATCACAGGGACGGAAGGTATATACATGTTAGCACTCGGCACTGATCCCCTGAGCTGCACTGACCTGAGCTGGACAGTCACAGAGTTTAAACAATAAGCTGCTAATGAGGAGCAAGTGTTTGGGGTGTTTTACTCTTTAAAAGACTACAAATGGACTTCAACAAATAATGTTAAGGCTCTACAGAAAAAAACTGAAGAAAAACATCAATCTTATTAAGTTGCGACAACTTCTAATGAAATTATGTTCAAACAACAAACTACGATGAGTTTGGAGAATTAGCTTCCCGCAACAATCAAAGGAATTGTTAATCACCACTTATTAGATGACTGATTGATGAATAATTGGTCGCATCAACACAAACTTTGAAGTTGATTACTCATAAAGTTAGGTTTTTCCAACTAGTATCTTATTTTAAAGGAATTTGAAACAGTTATGTCTTTAATTGCCATAATTATGAACACAAGGTTTTAAGTTGGCTACCTAAAAACATGCAGATGTTCCAACCAGTATTTACACGTTGTTCAAAAGGAATTTGACAGGGTTAACTATGATAACATGTTTTTAAGTTGGAAAATTTCAGAAATTAAGTTGATGTAATGTTAAAGACATAGGAGAGGGGAAAAATGCTGTTATTAAGACAGTGTCATTAACCCTCGTGTCGTCCTGTGGGTCAAAATTGACCCGTTTTAAAATTTGAAAATGTGGGGAAAAAAATATATTTTTATAGTGAAACTTCTGATGTCCACATTTTCACATTTTTTTGGGGGAAATGTTGAAAAATTTTTGGTGGAAAAAAAGAAATGTTAAAAATGTTTCTTAAGAACATTCACAAAAAAAATCAATTTTGGATTTTGGTTGATTTTTTTTGTGAATGTTTTTAAAGAAAATATTATAAGTTTTACTGATACATATGTAATCACTTTAGATATTTTTAGGCTTTTTTTTGGAAGATTTTTACTAATTTTTTGAAAATATTTACAACAATTTTCTTGCCAAATTTGGGGATTTTTTTAAAATAAAACTTTTGAGGGAAACTTTTAAGGAATTATTGGAATTTTCTTCCTGAAAGTTTTGCAAATTTTCAGAAATTTGGGGAATTTTTTTGCTGATTTTTTGGATTTTTTTCAGAAAAGGAAACAATATTTTTTGGTGCCCGTAAATGAGGACAACAGGAGGGTTAAGTTGGCTCAACTTGAACTTAGTTTTGAATCAACTAATGCAGAGATTTGAGTTAAAATTACACACAGCAGTAAGTTGATGCAATTACTGACAATATCATGGCAACGCAACCCATGAAAATAATGTCTGCAACTTAAAAGGCTCATCTAAATCAGCAAATTTTGATCTTGCAACCAAGTGTTTATTCAAGTCAAGCTTGCTTGCTGCTAATCAATTGTGTGACTTCATGGCTAGAAATGAGAAATTTCGCATTAAAAATAGTCATTTTATCTGCTGTTTTTTCTTTAAAAATCAGTCTAATTTCAATGCACATCCGTTAAAGTGACATGCAGCCCTACATTCAACACTCAGGTTGTATATCTTTTGTGTACTGCAGGATATTGAGGCATTGTTAAAGCTAGAAAAGAAATTGGAAGCCATACAGTCAGCCATGGACCTCTTTAGAAGTGTACAGACATCTGTCATTATCAGCAGTGAGATAGCGATTGTTTAGATTGTCTGATTAGACTATGACTTCCTCCAACACCTGCTCGGCAGAGCGGGAGGTGTTTCAGAAGGGGGGGGAAGCGGCTCATCAACAGGAGAGAATGAGGAGGTTAAGGAGGCGAGCACATAACAGGTGTGCAAGAGAAACGAGAGGAAAAATGTCTTGTCTGAGATTGATTCTGTAAATAGAAATCACACCTTTTCCTGAAGCTGGAACATTTCAACACTAATGTCAGTCAGGTATTCGTTTCTGCTGTCAGCTGTCAGTTGAACTCTGCAGAAGTTAAAAAAATGGGAATATATCAATGAAAAGTATATAGTTTCACTTATTAAAGTTGATGGTTGAGCTTTAGTGACCTGAAAACCACCCCATTTCGGAGATTGGAGATATGAGACATCACCCACAAGCTAAGGTGGTTAAAATATGTTTATAAGTAGGATGTGAGAGTGCACGTCGGGTTATGTTTTTTCCAGAGGTCAATGTGCAAGATACTCTGGTCACAGAAATTGGGGACGTGAAATTGTGGCGAATGAAAACAGAAAATGACAGAAAAATAGTCACGGGGTTTGAAAGCTTGCATCACGCTCACATGCAGACGTGCACATGTTTGTAAGTGTTACTGGTGGTATAGTCTTCCCCCTCCCTCAGGGGATTGCTGGGAAAGTTTCCTCGCCCGAGAGCACACACCCCGACCCTGCAGAAAGGGTAGCACTGGGATGTTGTCTGCCGCAGACAAGTGGGGACACAGAGGAAGCCGTCTCCACTCTCGTCTCATTGTTCTGGAGGCGTTAATCTGTCAGGGATCTGCTGGGAATCAGGTGGGAATCTACTCAGCCCTGTTGTGTTTATTGGCCGCTTCATTCCACATTTAACAAAGAGCACATTTTGATATCTTCAGCGTGTGCCCCCCCTGCAGCACCATCCTGCCTCCGCCTCATGAAGATGCTCTGATGATAAAACCGTTTCTTGTTTGCCTCAGTTTGGAGATGAGCACATCCGCCTTGTCTTCTCGTCTCGCCCTCATTCTCTGTATGTTTTACAAAACTGAAACCGGCGTCCAAGACAAATCTTAAATATGCCTTTAGTCATGCTAACATGAGGATGTTTGGAAACTTTTCACCACAAGTTGTGGTGACCTCTGGGTTTGCGCGCTGCCAGAGGTCAGCCAACAATAAAGCGGAAGCAACAAGTAAAATAATCAAAGTCTATTTCCTGAGAACGTCCATGTAGTTGTGGTTTCACTCGGGCCACTTAGAGGATACGGCGATTCAAATTATAATGTCAGGGGTACCAGCGGTGGCTTCACATGTGGGGAGAGGCACCATGTTGGAAAAAATGGCAAATACATATTTTTAAACAATCATTCTTCATATAAAAAGAACAGGAAAAGGGGGCAAAGAAGAGGAAAAAGTGCTATTATATGAAATCTAAGCTGACTATTGTCTTAAAAACACCTGCAGCTCATTTATACTACAATATGTCATGTTTTACCATCAAATATCACAATCTTGATATTATTGTATTGTTATTTTATTTGGAAATAGCTGCCAGCTGCTAGCTTAGCATAAAGACCTAGAAGACAGAAGGACAAAAGCTTAAAGTCTTTACATCTTATGTTTTTATCCTTCAGTTTTTGTATTAAACAAGTAGTTTTAATGATATTTTGAACAGATATTTTTAAGGTTGTAGCTTCATATTTAGGATACAAACATACATAGCGTGCAAATTTTCAATCTGTCAGCAAGTGGATAATCAAATTTCCTAAAATATGACACTACTTGTCTAAGCAAACCAATAGTTTAGCCTAATTATTTGGCTCAAATTACAATAATAATCTCACATGCATGAATTAAAGCTGCAATGATTAGTCGATTACTAAACGAATAGCCAATTATAAAATTAATCAACTATTTTGATAATCAGTTTGTGTAATTTTGACAGGAAAAAAAGTCTAAATTCTCTAATTCCAGCTTCGAAGATATGAATATTTTCTGGTTTCTTTCCTCCTGTATGACAGTAAACTGAATATCTTTGGGTTTTGGACAAAAGAAAAAAAGTCTGAGGATGTCATCTTGGGCTCTGTAAAACACTAATTGGCATTTTCACCATTTTAGGATACTCTAGAGACCAAACAACTAATCGATTAATCCAAAAAATTGTCAACAGAGGACTTGACAATGGAAATAATTATTAGTTGCAGCTCAAAGTTTAACCAGTAAAATAGTTTGTAAAGCTAAAAAATTTGATATTCGTTTTACAGTTCACTTGTATTTTCTGTTCAAGAAGCTAACACAGTTACCAGTTAAGCTGCAATGCACACTCTCAGGGTGACTTTCAACTATTTTTAAAAAACTGTGTTCCCACTTTGTTATCCCAACACCGCAGGGAGAAAAAACTTCTATTAATAAAAGGTCTTGATTGACTGATGAGTCACCATTAGTGAGTGGGGGAAAGGGAAAACCCAGGTTTCCTCAGTGAAACGAACAGGGAGGTCAGCCACACGGGAGAGCAGACTCTTTCATCTCTTCACTTTTACTGGCCCGACCCGAATCCTCCCCACCGACCAGCAGCACATTGTCCTGACAGAGGCTAATTGAAACCCGTATTTATCATTTTTATGACTTTATCCATGAAGACAGGTACGTTAGGCTTCCTGTTCTCCAGGTTCCTTGACAGAACGGTCGCATTATTAGGGTCAAGCTCAGCTCCCATCTTGCCACGGCATTGTTTCCACTGGTGCTATGACCATTCCCAAACTGATAAGATTTGTCTATTTTAGGTCTGTCTTTTCTTTTCGTCCTTGGCTCGAGTATGAGCCTGAAATAACTTTTTTTAGTTATTAAAAACCCAAACTCTCGGGAGAAAAAATTTATTTTTGCAAAATGACAAACTAATTTAGATTTTTCTTAATTAGAAACAATAACTTCTAAGCCAAAAACATTGAAACACCCAAAGCAATGTTTCTCATTTTCTGCGCTCATGCAATTCCTTTTAGTGTCTTTGTATAGCAAAAATAAGGAACTGCTTTATAGCTATTGGTGAAAAAACAAATGATAGATTATCTCCAAGCCGCATTATTGTTTTCCTGACAGCCACCAGCCACATAAATACCATTCTCCACAACTTGACCTACATTTGACCCCTCCGCCCAAAGAAGTCCCTCAATTCATCTAATCTGTTTTGCAGCGAGATGATGATGCAGCTTGAAGAGATTTCAGCACTTTGAACGGAAAATCAGAATAATATCCAGACTTTAAAATCAGTGCCTTTATGATGAAAGCTAATTACTGTTTGAACTGAGGATTTTGGAGGAGACACTGAGGCCTTTGTATATGACAATCAGGGTGCGAATTGATCCCTCAGTCGCTCAAACACTCGCAGTCCTTTCATGTGTGGCCTTTGCCTTGTCGAGGCGCTAAAGCGTCACCGCGGGACAAAACGCTGATACCCCGAGGGTGCTAACGGGACGCCACGTTGGTCCAGGGTGGCCAGTGTCGATCAATAATGGCGTGTGTGATCAGTGGCATCGCAGCCAGCAGGAATCTGGATCAATAGAGGCGAGCAAGGAAGCTTCTGAGAGACAAGATAAGAGAAAAGATCCAGAAAGTTTTCCTGAGCTGCGGTGGAAGATCACAAGACTTATTTAGTTTGGGGAGTTTCTCTCTGGCTGTGAAATAATGCGATGTCACTTCTGGAGATTACAGAACAAATACTCCAAAACCCACGGCTGGAACTTCCTCACAGCAACTTCTCTTTTAATCGACTGTGGTTAAAAGCTCCTTAAAAACTGTTTTCCCACATTAGCTATGAGCTTGGATCGTCTGGTAATGAGTTTAATACAATCACGCTGCCACTGAAATGGTGATTTTTACATGCAGAAAATGAGCCTTTAGTCCAGTTTGGTGTGATTATATTAAAGCTACGATGCTCTTCAGACAGTGCTGTCCTTTATTGTGCTAAAGTGAGAGAAATGGCTGAGGAATGCATCTCGTGTTGTTTTCACACAGCTGTGGTTTTATGGAGGAAATGCACTGTGTGTGTGAGTGCTTCCTCCCTCCGTTGTTCCCTTTACACTAACGCTGTATAGAAAAAAGTATCACAGAGAGGAAGAACCGACCCACCTTTAATCGCACACATATATTTTTTGTCTTCTTTGGGTTGAAAGAACACCCAGCCCCCCTTTTCTCTCCTGTCAAATTAATTTCCCATCATACTGATTTAACAATTACAGATGGATGAGTGCCAACTTAACAACGGTGAGGAGTGGAATAAAAAATCAAGCTCAGGTGTGAACACGTTGCCGTCACCTTTTTTTAAATGTTCTTTTTTGAGAGCAAAGTGAAGGCTGACATTAACATGTTTGACAAACACATAATCAGCCCGACCGTCTTAACCACGCTCACTAACGTCACCGTGAAACGTTCGCCATGAGATCACTTTATCAACACATTATCTCACATATCTGGCCTATCTTAAACTTCAAGGAGCTCCTGTGTTTGACTAAACCTCTGTGTGTCTGAGTTCACCTGATGGAGATTAGTTCATTTACACACAATGGTCTGGATCATCAATATCTCCTCACTGCTTACCTGAGGTTATAATGCAGCACAGAACCACTGCAGCCCCAGTTTTAAGGGAACAGTTTGAGAGAAGACTCATAGTAGAAGACTGACGCCACTCTCATGCCTGGACAGTAAGTAAGAAGGCAGCTATTTAGATTACCTTTGCACAGACTGGAAACAGGGGAAGCAGCTGGGCTTGGCTCTGTCCAGTATCCACCCACTAGCTCCTATTAATTTAACATTACAACCAGTTTACACAACATGTATTGGACAACAACCAAAACTTGAGTTAAACGGACAGCGAACATTGGATTTAGATCCATACGGTGGACAGCTAGCAGTCAGTTAGTCACCTCACATTCACAAATTGTTGCTTGCGTATAGTAAACAAATATGTTGGGTGGATTTTGCCACCTTTGAACAGACACAGGCTTAATGTTTCCCAGTGTTTACAGTCTATATGCTAAGCTAAGCTAACTGGCTTCATGCTGCAGCTTCAGACACAATTAAAACCACCTGCCAAATGTTATCCCTCTCATGCCATAAAAACTGCTCTGACACGGTTGTTTCTTTGGTGTTACACAGCGGTGTTGGTAACTCCCTGTTGGATGTGCCTGGAAAACCTCAGAAAGAAGGCACCCAGATGCCCAAACCACCTCAGCTGGCTCCTTTCAATGCAATAAAGCAGCAACTCTACTCCAAGCTCCTCACCCTATCTGTAATACAGTTTTCCACTTGCCTAAAAGGGATTGCAGCCCCTAAACAGAAAAGTTAATGCATCAAAATTACTTGATTTCATTCGTAAAGGTTCCATCCATCCATTATCTATATACCACTTAATCCTCATTGGGGTCATGGGGGGGCTGGAGTCTATCCCAGCTGACTTATGGTGAAGGCAGGAGACACCCTGGACAGATCACCAGTCTATCACAGGGCTACATATAGAGACCTTCAAGAACACTCACATTCACACCTACGGACAATGTAGAATTACAAGTTAACCTCAGCATATTTTTGTACTGTGGGAGGACACCGGAGTAGCCAAAGAAAACCCACGCATGCACAGGGAGAACATGCAACCTCCACGCAGAAAGATCCCAGGCCAGTTACAAACCAGGGATCTTCCAGCTGTGCTAACCACTGATCACTGTGCAGCCCGTTCGTAAGAGCTGCATTTAATTATAGCCCATAGGATGATTAGAAAATAGACAATTTTGTAATTTTATGCACAGAACTCCTCTCATAAATCATGCCTCTTAAGAGTCCACATAAGGATATTGGACATAGCAAACACATACAGCCTAAACATCAGGAACAATACTACAGTACTGCCTATAATCACCCAAAACGTCAGGTGTGATTATTTTATAAACTGCAAACATTTTTTTTGTAATTTCTTTGGGGTGTGAGCAGCAGAATAGTGCATTGCAAGGAGATAATCAATGTTACTCACTTCACCTGTCAGTAGTATTACTGTTGTGGCATCTGGTGCATGAATCTCAAATTACTAATGCTTAATTTAGTAAACCAAAACAAGTTTATCGCACACACATACGTTTTAGCAATCTATGTCAGCTGATTAGCCTCCCTGGGATTATTTCTATATGATAACCTGGGAAAACTCACATCAGGAAACTCAGGGAAAGTCCCTCCTGATATCATCACTAGCTGCATTCAGACAAAAGGCTGCTACCTGTGCTGACATGCTGCAGTGTGTGAAACAATGGAGACCCAAGAGGACGCTATCTGCAGCTGAAAAATGGCATCCAGATATTCAGATCAATGCTCGTGGTGCAGACTTTGAACTTTGCAGTAATTGTTGCATTCTGTGCAGCGGCAGGTTTGGCTCGTTTTGGCCCGATACCATCCAAAACATGTGTTATCGCTGCAGGCCGCGGAGCATGGGGTCTTATCAGATGGCCTTGTGGCCTTACAATAACACGGGCTCTATCATGCCTAACCAGACCTCTATCTGGCAGCAGTGTCATAAAACAACAACAAACACAGCCTGTAAGCTGTGCACATAATTTTACTCAAGATCTTCCTCCAATCTTGGAGGAGCATTTATTAAATCTGAGGTGGCATGCTGGGGAAATACACTAAACCTTTGCAGATTTTAAAATGTTAGTCAGTTATTGTGATTGTTTATACTGATGGCAAATTAAAACCTCCAACAGTTTTTATGAAACAATGTCATCGTAAGCATGATTTTGCACATTTTTACCACCAACTAACCCTCAAAGTGTTGGCCTTGGACGGTCTCCTGTCTCTGTATTACAAGGCACAGATTTACAGAGTAAATCAAAGCAGACAATTTCCTCAGCTCGGAGGAAAACCCCTCGGAGGAGAATGAGTTGATAATGTCTCAATGTGCCCACAGCTTCCTCTGAGATAAATAAATACATAAATAAAAACACGCCTGGCCACTTCAGATTTATTGTTCCTCTGTAGGCTGTGAAGTAGAGGCTATATTGTTTATAATAAATAAGTCCATTAACAGATTTGGCCCAGGTGGGTGACATGGGTCTCTGTGACATCCCCTCACTCCCCCCCGTTAGCACCTCGAGCCCAGCGGGGCCAGACTGCTTCCATTTAAGGCAGTGATGGCCAAGGAAAAGGGGGACGACAGAGGTTAGTGTTGGTTCGACTGGGCTGAGACTGTGTCACGTTTTCTGGAGTGATAAGAGCCGGAGCAGGAAGCTGTGAGAGGGCAGGAAGGAAGAGAGCTTAGGTCTGGAAGGAGAGAGGGGAGCCGTGGAGATGGAGGATGAGGGGGAAAAGAAAGACGTAGGAGGGCAAAAACAAAACTTAAAAAATGATCCAAGGAAATGCAGCAAATCTTAACTACACGCTATTGCATGCGGTACACTTGTTCTGTGTGCTGTTTTGTGCGCGCAGGGATGTGGGAGGGCGAGCCGAGCTCTGCTGGGAAACGCAGAGGGAACCTGGAGTCCAGGGGGAAGTGAGTGGATGACTAAATTTGGTCTGAAAGGCCACACTAACATACACCTGCTTCCCGCAATCAAACAAGCCACACAATGATGACGATATCAAGCATCATGCGCATGTTTGTTAGCGCCGGTGATGAGGAAAAATAAAATTTTAGACTGGTGTTTTTCCAAAAACTTGCACAAAAGTTCAAAGCTCATAAGTGTTTCTGAAACTGAAGTCATGTGGTAAGTATTATGTACATGTTTGAGCATGCTTTAGTAAGTTAGTACAGTCTTTAGGCTTGCACCTTCTTATCTTGCAGGTTCATTGATGATTTTTGCGTTGTTTTACAATCACACGTGAAATCAAACGTGGGCTGTGAATAAAACCTCTCTCACTCAAACCGCACTTTTTATATAACTATTATGAAATATTAGTCATTATATGCATCGACTGTGCTCCTTAGTGTTCAGTTTTTAAACAATTTTTTTTACTTTTACTGTCCAGTTGTTTGGACTATGCACATGGTGCATTTCTCCAACCAAAACAGAAGACAGAAGTAAGTAAAGCAGGTTGGGCCGCTAACCAGTGTGTAGCCAGTTTCGTGAAATACTTTGTAAATATGAACCACAACAGTATGCATTTACTTTGTAAGATGCATAGCTAGCATATGCTAAACTAGCTAAACGAGTGACTTTTAAATTGCACATTTGCACAGCGTAGTAGTCAAGTAACTGAATAGCATGTTTGGTCATTTATTTTTTTTGCCACTTCGTCAGTTATCCACTGTAAAAGCTGCAATTTTTCAACGTACTCAAGACAAATTCTGTAAAAAAGCAAGAGAAGTTAGGCAAATAGACTTCTGGTTGATTTGCATAGATACACAGACATATGTGAAAATGAGGCATTATAGGCATGTTTTGCTATTGCCATCTTGGTAAAAACCCTGTGATGGTATTTCTAGCTAACTACACCAGGCTTATCTAAATGAACAGGAAGAGAGCCATAACTGGACTGTCAGTGGTCAAGGTTTGGTGAATTTTTAGTGCAGGTTATACCACACGTTACACAACACAGATGGACATTTCTTTGGTGTTGTGAAATTCTTTCCATAGATTTCTGTTCAAGGTTCTTAAAGTGCCCATTAAAATGTCTCTGGTGCAGTCTCCTAACACCAGCTAGTAGCTTCTAAACAGAAAACTACTTGCTAGCTAAGTCTTTTTTACTGTCTGCAAGCAGCAAATGACTAAAATTAAACATACAAAGAAAGAAATAATGTAGCATCTCATGTAGAAAACTACTTTTACCATGTAGCTTAGCTTTTTCCATTTCTCTGGGGCTAGCTTCAGTGCAGTGAAGCTTCAGTTAAAGTAGTTAACCGCTGGCTTAGCTCACTGTACTTTCCAATACTGCTGGTACACAATTCACTGTAAAACCACAACTTGGAATTTTACGTTTGTGTTTCCATGTTTTAAGAAATGAGAAACAGTTTGGAGGTGCTAGTAGGTTGATTTTTGTTAACTTTGAGCACAGAGCCAGGCTAGTTCCATTTGTTTTTAGTCTGCATGCTAAGCTAAGCTAAATTAGCTTCATATTTGCTGTACAGATGCAAGAGTGGTATCAGTCTACTCTTTGAACTGTTAGTTAGAAAGTTTAACTGTATTTCTAAAGCTGCTGAGCTTTTTCTGCAAGTAAAAAATGTGACACCACAGAAGTTTACATGTTTATCAGGATTTATCAGAGCTAAAAAACAAACCTAAATGCAACGATGCAATGAAATCCACCAAAAAAAAAGATCTCTTAAAGACTGGATTTATGTTTTTCATCAGATTTAGGCAAGAGAAAAGACAAATCAGGCTGTCATCATAACCAAAAGAGAAAGTAAAAGCTTAAATTATCCTTAAATTTGAATGAGAAGTGTAAATAACCACCGTCTTAAATCACTTGATCGGTCTTGATCTTCAAGTGGACTTTCGCCATCTGAGGACTCCCAGGTGAGAATATCAGCCGCTCAGTCCCACCGCACGCTCATCTTTCCCCCTTTTTAATCAACCTGTTCATCTAAAAAGGATTTCTCTATTTTGAGATTTTAATCCGGTGTCTGAGTTAATCTCTGAAACTGAGGGATTGGAGGAGGGGAGCGGACGGCGCTTCAAAGCCACTCAGCATCAGCCCTGCTCTCACAATTACACCCACAAGGCATCAAAGCGACCAGTAAATCACACTCTCATAATGCCTCTTGGAAAATTAATTTTTTGAGGCTCGGGTCTCGGTCATGTAGGTCAGAGAAGCCGACACTGGTTCGCTCGATTTTCCAGGCATTTTTCAGTCAGATTAAAACAGGAAAAGTCTAAGTGACGGTCAAGCATCTGTTAGGTTCGGTTTAAAAACAACAGATCAGCAGAATATAAAGAACACAAAGATATGGAGAATTGTCTTGCTCAGAACACTGTATGTGGAGTTTTATAGCAAATGCATTCTGTCTGACTTTTGAAAAAAATCTACTTAAGTCCATTAATGCATTTCTAAGCATCAGACCTGCAGTTCTGCTTTACTGCGGTTTACAGATGCATAATGAACTGTGTCCTATTTGGGCAGTCAGTGCAACAGAGGGAGCCCTCCGCTGGAAATCACAGATATTACACTTTATCACAGACTCCTTCTGATGAACCTGCAGTTTACAGCTGTGTCTGATTTACTGGATTATTCTGCACACATGTAAATCTGCAAAGTGCACTGAGATAGTGTTAGAGTAGCAGCAGCATTTAACAAAATGCACGATTACTGCGCAGGTGTACATTTACATTTTTTAGACACTATTAAAAATAAGCAGCAACCTGAAGCAGAAGTTGTTTTTTAGATTATATCTGGTTGAATCAGTCTTGAAAATCATCACAAAAGGAGTGCAAACAAAGCAAAAAATATCCTATTCTTACTATATTAGTACCTCTGTAGGTGTGTCCTGGTATTGGTTTGGCTTTTTGACTGCAAAAAGTTTAAGAGCAGGGACAAATTTTTATTACTATTCTGCCTCGGGTACAAAAACGAAGGAGTTTATAATGGAATTTTCATACAAAACATGAGGCACTATCACAAGAACAACAAATAAAATACACAGAATGTATAAATCCCTGTCAGATTTCTTCCATAATTATTGCATTTTGTGTTTTCTTTCGTATACATACATACAGTTTTGCTCGATAAATGAAAAAATTAAACCTTTACACCGATTCAGACGACACTTCAACATGTCTAGCTTTAAGTATTCACTATTATCAGCACAAAAATGAAAGAAAACTTCTTAATTTAGATATAGAAGAGCCTCTGAGGAGACAACTTTATCTTCTATGAAATACAAAGGGTTAGATGAGATTTTTACCGTGGTTTTTTTAAAATGCTGTCAATATGTGAAAGCTTTTGCACAGTCAAGTCAATGGGAAGACAATCCAGTGACAATGACGCTGCTCATAATTCATAATTATCTCAGCTTTATGTTTTCTTAACAATTCTGTATTTTATTACTGTTGAAATGTCCTGTACTGAGGACAGAGCCACTGAGTCTAGCCTCTACTTGCCCTCTGAGGTCTTTATTAGTGGTCTATTACTGTAAAGCTGCTATCAGCAACTGGGGGGTTGGGAGGGTCTCCCTGGCTGCCACTAAGCAGTAAATAAATATGAGCCTATTGTATTCCTGTAGGCTCACTGTCCTTGCTCTCCCATGCTGAGTAAACGCTCACGTACAATGGGAGGCCGGACTGCCTTGTCATTACTGATCCCCCCTGCATTGCTCTTCATGGCTCCTCTGCCTGGGAAAGCGGCAACGGAGGAAAGAGGAAGCAATGAAAAGGGGATCCGACATTAGAATATTTTACAGTGCCTGATGCCAGAAATAAGGCCGATCTGAAAGTACTTTTTAACTTTTCTCTGCAGCATCAAAGACGACGCCACCTGATCCGATCTCACGACTAACGCAAAATCACAACATACTCCTACTGACAGCAGTGGTGCAAAAATAAATGAATACATTTACTAAAATACTGTCATTAGGTACACTTTACTTCCATATTGTTATGCTTGTCTAACATACATTTTTTTTTACGGAAATATTAGTCATTCCACGACAGCTACCTGAAGTGCAGGGCCTCTTTTGAAGATTTCATTTACAGCACAACTGCAAAATGTTATTTTTATAGAGTCATATTTGTCAGTTACTGAGTCTTATTTTCATAATACAAGTAGAAAAATTAGATAATTTCAACCTGTTTTAATAAAAATCATCAGCTTTCATGGAATTTATAAAATGGAATAAGGTGTCGTTTCTGTCTTAATGCAAACACATTTCTTTCAATTCAATTCAATTCAAATAACTTTATTTGTCCCCAAGGGGCAATTTAAAAGGGCATACAAGCAGCTTAAAAAAGACAACCTTTTTCCAGATTCTCATACTTATCTCTAGAAAACACATTGGCTTCTGTAGAAAACCATCTCAAAGAATCTGTCCAGACTGACAGATTCTCCTCTTTTTTTGCAGTGCAAAACAGAAAATCATCATTGTTAATATTAGCTTGGCGTTAACTTGGTGAATTCTACAATTACAACTCTACTGGTAGGAGAAAATCACAGGAAATGCAGCCTTTGGACAATTAACAATGCTTTGTATCACACTTGAATCTGTAAAAAGCGTGTTCTTCAATGTCCAAATTCCTCTGGATGTGGAAATAACAATATTGCACAGATTCTTTAATGAGTAAAAACACTGATTAAGAATGATTAATGCTGCAAAGATTTGTCCATAAGTAGAAAAAGTTTTTAAATGTACAAAATTTTGAAAAGAATGTGCTGATGTAGCACTAAAACAATGTATAACAGTTGTTCAGTGTGCTGTCTACTAGGAGCAGTGCTGGCATTTCACTGACTGTATGGCTCATTTCTATTCATGCTACCATTACATTTAAATTTTATTATTTTCTCCATACCTGTCACTTGTAGCCATAGTGGCAGCGGTGAAGCAGAACTTATATAGTCGTGCTTTAGCTAAGATTTTGAATACCTGTTCGTAACTGAGTGTTTTTGCTGTGTGTTGTTGTTGCTTTTTACTGAGTAGAATCCGTCATTTGTGTCATGGTGTGCTCTAGCCGTAAGGATAAAAGCAAGAAACTGAAAGTTGTGGAGGTTTCAGGCCACCTAAGGCTGGTGGAGCTTCCTCTGTAGTTTCTCCACAGGAAGAGCGCTGACAGGGCTGCATGAACTCACCGAGTTCCTTGCATGAAAGCAGAAGCGAGGCCTTGAGCTAGGAGGGGTGCTCGGCGTCACCCCCATGGGACGGCATTATTCAGGCCTGCCTCGGCCCCCGCAGGCCCCGGCAGCAGGCTGCCAACGCCAGGTTGAGGCGGACGCTGCCGTCCCGTAATCACCGATGACATACATGAAGTACTTTTCCAGATCGGTTTTCCTGTCCTTCCAGCTGAGAGTGGGGCAAACAGCACAGGAAGAATAACACAAGTCGCGGCCCAGCTCAGGGAATGTGGCCTTTACAAACACAGCACAAATAAAAAAAGTTAAAAGGCATGCTGCTCTCCTCCTGAGAGCCTCAGAGCGAGGGAAGTGAGGCTACGTCCTGAGAGAAGGTTCAACCTTCCTCAGCGCCCCCACAGACTCAACAATAAGCTGCCAATCAAACCCAGCGCTGTTTATTCTGAGTCACCTGCCAGAGCGGGAGCCCCAAATCAAGACCACTTTTCTGACATGTTGCTCTTGACTTGCATGCATTTTGTCTCAGACATCTTTAGCTCGGCCGCCTCTGGGTGTTGAATCAGCTTTTTCCTGTTAATCTTAATATTTGCAAAGAAAACTCTGACCACTAGTAAGGCTGTGAAAACAATTATTCTCACACTTGCATGGGTCAGCCAGTCAAACCCTGCTGTGTTACTTAGCAGGTGGTGTTGAAACCAGAAGATGCTTCATTTAGTATTTAGAAGTAAAAGTCATTTTACTGTAGTTTCAAACTCCTGCTCTGTTTCCAGCCATTGTTTGGGTCTAGTTTTAGGTTTTGTGTTTGTGAGTTTAACCAAAGACAGATTTTTCTTGAGCCCAAAAGGCAAAACATCATTTCTGTGTCAATGTTTGTGCTTCCTAATCATGCAATGACCCCTCAGATGTCTCGTGGCCCATGGTGCCGTGAAGAAAAGAAGGTTCGCTTTAAACACAACTGCAATATCAGTGCATTATATCCAAAGTGGTTTTACAGCAGCAGCTTAGCACACAATGCATTGCTGTCAGGTGCTACCTGCTTCATGCACACAGTCTGCTACCTGCTGAGGGGCCCGGTGAGCTGTTAGGATTTCACTCTGCTAAATCAATCAGTGGAGGTGTGAAAGACGCCATGTCAACACAAGCTTACAAGTACCCACTGACATGGCGGATCAGGGGGAGGAGGACATGGAGGGGATGGACCGGCTCAATGCAGTGCCACTGGAGGTCATCATTGTATGGAAATGCTGCATAGATACACTAAAACACACACATGCTCACCATACATGTAAGTGTAAAACTGTTCCCTTCAGATACATGCATAAAAACACAGTCATGCTACCACTCATTACACTTCTTTTAACCCAGCAGTCACTGTCCAGTCATAGCAGGGCAACCACGCTTTGGGTTTTTCTGCATGTATATAGATAGTAGTATAAAGAATAGACTATCCCATTCCACCCCAGAGGTCCCTGTACCAGGATCAGGCTGAATCTGTTACAAAAACACAACCAGCACCAAACTTTTCAATGGCTGCCAAGCGTGGCACATTCACTGAACAGGCCACCTGGTTCTACTGGGACTGAAATAGATGCAGCATTTGTGGTGCGTCATTGCTGTTGTGTCAAATTTGGTAGTGTTGCAGTAGTTTAGAACAGATTCAACAGCATGAGTGTCACTGACTCAGTGTTATATGGATTTTACTCATTCATTTAAAGCTTTGATTATGCAGAAGTAAAAGTTACTGTTTTTTTTTTTTTTTTAAAGAGTTTTTCAAATCTTTCTCAGATCCAGTGTTGTATTTCAAAATTTTCCTGAGTGCATTTTAGCCAGAGCCCAAGGTTGTCCATTTTAACCTCACAGTTTTCAGCTTTAAAGCATTAAAGAGTCATCTCAAATAGAATTTTCATCCAACTCATGGGGTTGACTTTATCTTTTGAACCCCCAAACCCACATGTGAGTTTGAAAGGCATATTTGCTTTCAAATAAAATTGCCAGATCACACCATTTATCAGAGTCAGAAACTGTAAAAACGCAAAGAATCGTCTGCGTCTCATTGAAAAAATTGCCAAAAACAAATTGTGTATACCAGATCTTTCAAAAAACGAAAAAATCCGCCCTACTTAGGAACCAGTACTGAATAAGCTGCAACCAACAGTCGTGTGATGAAATTCTGAGACTTTTCGGTTGAACTGCAGGCAGCGTACAAACAGAAACACTTGATAAATAAAATATATCCAGTAAGTGTACAGAGTGGAGCAAGTTGTTGGAAGACACATTCAGCATGATGAAATCCACCCGGTGCCTCAGCAGAGCTCAGAACATCATCAAGGACAGTTCACATCCCGTTTCTCAGCTTTTTGATCTGTTGCCCTCTGGAAGGCGTTACAGATGCATTAAAGCAAAGACAAACAGACTTAAAAACAGCTTCTTTCCAAGAGCCATCACCACCCTGAACTCTCACATGTCTCACACCCAGCCAACAACACAATGTGAAATGTGCAATATACACCACTGCCTCATTCACTCTGCTATTTACATTCACCCTGTTATTTATACTGTACATTTGTAAATAGACTGTTTTTCACTATCTTCAAAATTTCTTTACACTGAAAAGGACATGCTCTCCAATCTCGTTAGACACTGTATAATGACAATAAAGCATACTTAATTCTATTCTATATCTTTCTGGACTTGATGTGCAGATCAGTGTGAAAAATGTCTATTTCGCAAGGTTTGTAAATGTGTAAACAGGCCTAGAATAGCCTATTTATAGCATGCGGAGGCTCCATTTTTTTCCTATATTGAATATTTTTGAGTGATTGCAGCTATTTTCAATTTTGCAAAACAATCAGGGAAATTCAAGTTTTGTTTCTGTCTCTTCTTATGGAATTATGGAATCATAACTTTGTCATACTGAACAAAAATGATTTCTGAGTTCTTTCTACTTGTAGCCGTGGTTGTGTTGTTTCCACGGAGGTGCAGGACTTTATATTGGAGTGAAGAATGAGGCCACAGTGAGTAAACCTCTATACTGTATATATGTTGTGTGAAAGCTTGATTGGTGTAGGATGTGGGCTTAGTGAACTGTCAGGAATGTAAATGAGAGAAAAGGGAAATATAAATAGCTGAACTCTTCCTCACAGCTCTGTTGTTTGATTCCTGAGAAAAGGAGGTTAGATAAACTAGAGCCACGACCTACAATAGCTCTGATAGGTGCTTTTTAACGCTGGATCGTCGGACATACTCGCAAACTGAGTCATAACTCACCAAGAGACACCGAGGAAGAAAGTGTGACGCTATTTCCACACAAAAAGTCTGGGAGGAATGATCCATAGGACATTCTGGTGATGGTATGTCATATAAAAAATACGAAAAAGCTCATTTTTACAAAGTCGTTTTGAGGATCAAGCGCCACGTGAGGCGTATTTAACGTATATCTAAACAGAAATATGAAAAACAGCCCAGACACAAACAAACACACACACTTCTGGTCAGTTTTAAGGATTGTGTTAATCATCCTCCGAGTGTTTGTTGACAGGCGTGAGTCTCTTTGCTAAGAGACAGAGTATTGTATTTTCACAGCAGGTCACAGAGGCCACACCCAGCAGCTCTATTCTCCTCAGCGAGTCTGTCGGACTCCTGTCAACACTGATCATCTGTCTGCCATCACCGACTGTGTGTCTCTTGGCTGGAAACTAGGCTGAGGTCATAATAACCACACTGATGGTTATTTTCTGTCACTTTCTGCACACTGGAGTCAGACATCCTCCTTCCTGGTTGTGGCTTTAGTTAAATGACTACTGAACATTTATTAAAAGGTTGGGTCATGCAAATTCACAAAAAAAAATACCATCTCAATTACCTTTTATTCTGTCTAGACATGAAGATTGTTTTGGTTTTATGTGGACAGGATCCTCTGGATTTTCTGCTGCCAGACAAAGATTAACTTGCTATAATTGTAAAAATTATAAAAAATATGTAGGTTTTAGGAGGGATGCAGGCGATATATCCCTTCTCAATAAACACAAGAAAGAAGCAGATAATATAACTAACAGATAAAAGAAAGCCTGAGACAGGGGCAGGTCTTTCCTCTTCCGCACTGGGACTTCCTTTACTGAAAATATGAATTATGAGCTCATCCAACCATGGAATCTATTATGGAAAATGTAATTAAATCCATATATATATCTCTACATATTGAATCGTAACCTGGTGCCTGAACCTTGTGTTTTCCTTCACATAAATAAAGACTTTTTTTTAAAAAATGGCAATTGATGCAAAAATGGCGCAAATTAGTGCTTGCATAAAGATTCACCAGAAAGCAGAAAGTGAAGCGGCTGATATTCAAAATTTAATGATTTCTGCTTATCATGGCCCTTCCATTATTTAAAAGAAACCTATGAACCTGAGTGCAGTAGTACTAGTTCTGCACCAATCCAACTTTTACTTTTGAAACTTAAAGTGTATATTTGCTTTTGGTGTTTTACTGCAGCTGCAAGTGACGGCAAAGACAGTGAAGAGTTCTAAAGTCAGTAAGTTGACTCATCACTGAGCAATAATATGCCCAAAGTTTGCTATTGTTAGTTAATATTAGCAACATAAAATACTAGTTATACCAGACCAAGAATGTAAGTTTATTTCTACAGCTTTTTGTTTTTCTGAGCAGACGTCATCAAGTGTGTCACAAAAAAACAACCAAAAAGCAAATAACAGACAGAGCAACAGGTATTTAAAAAAAAAACTATAAAAAACTGAGGCAAGACGAACACAAATTAAACAAGAAAAGCACTCAAGAAGCTCCGCCAAGGCTGCTCAGTCGTTGTGATTTCCGATGAATAAGTCCCGATAAGTCCGCTGCAGTGGATTTGTAGTAGGATCGTAATCATATGATTGTCAGCAGGCAGCTGACGTAGCGTTCACTTGTTGTCATAGTTACAGTGACACCGTGCCGCTATCTCGTAATGATACAGAAATCTTTAACAAATCCATGGATCCAGACTATAAGCAGCATCTCTGCTAAAACCTAATCAGGTGGTCCTTGTGTCATTTCTGACCTTCCCTGAAAATTTCATCCAAATTCATTCGTCTGTTTTTGAGTAATGTTGCTAACAGACACACAGACAAACAGAGAAACGTACGCTGATCGTCGCATAACTCCGCCGTGTTTCTTAGCAAAGTAACAAAGCAAGTGCAAACCACTGAGTCTTGAGCTGCTTATTAGTATCCGCAGTCAGTCTTCAGTCCAACGGGAAAGATCTGAAGCTACAACCTCAAAATATTCCTCCTTCAATAGTCTCACTTTAAGGAAAAGCTACAAAGACTTCTACCACCATTGCTAGGGTCTTCGTAGACATTAAGCCCTTGCCTCTGAATGATCCACTGATCTTACAATAAACACTCCAGCATGAGGGATGACAGTGTCTTCATAGTGGTTTTCAGTGCTGTGAGACTCACAAGCAAACTTCAGATGATCCGAACTACTAAAACACTGACAGATCAGAACTTAAATAAGAATAAAATAGTTCAAGTATATACACAAAATTCAAAAAATTGCTGTGTTGAGATAATAACCCAACCTTAATCCCACCACCGGGTCACTATAGAACAGAACACATGCTGGGTTATTAATCTGACCTAAACCAGTAGGTGGAATTTAATCCCCTGCCTGTTCAAATGTTTAAAAGTTGCTTGGTCTTCCTGGCCTTATTGCCTCCCAGGTTTCATATTTAATACTACAATGACACTACTAATTAACACCAATACCTTTTCTGAATGAATATGAATGTACCACTATAAGCCACCTGATGATTTGTGACTTGTTTGTGTTAGTAAAACTGACGTGACTCTACAGGATAAACAAATTCTAATCTGTAATAAATGGAACCCCCTGATGATGAGAAACCCATTTAACTTACACGCACAGTAGGCCACCTTTAGAAACAAACTCAATGAGACAAGATCATTATTTGATCCTGGTAATGAGCTGCAAGCACTCTCTGTTACTTTTAATTTCTCTGTAGCACTTCATTAGACTGACTTATAATGAAGTGATCATTTAATTCAACCACAACTTCTTCCAATGCGTCAGAGGGTTTTGTTGCAGAGGGGAAATAATGAGGCCTTTTTCATGATCTCTTTAGGATAAGAAACTAACTTTGTGACTCTTCCTGCTGGAGTTTCCTCCTCTGCTCCACACAGAGCAGACGTCCCTGCACGACAGCACTCAGATGAGCTTTATCTGCGGACAGCAGCTGCAAAATTACCCAAACTGCACTCAGGACAGGAAATTATTGATGACCCTCATGTAGGAGGTAAGACAAAACCTATTTATGGCTCACAAAATCTCAAGAATGTCTTAAGTTAGTGAACTCAAATCTCTTTTAAGGTTTAATATAAACTCCAGTTGTTCTCTTTGTCAATACTGCACACACAGAGCAGGCATATTTTTACATTGTTTACATATTTAATCTCTAATGGGGAAAGTATTTTATGGTTGAGGAATGTTTCCACTGAAGTGCAGCATGTTTGACATTCCTCACATTCTTCACTGGTGATAAGCTCTCTGACAGATTTCTGATACATACATCAATTTTTGGACAATTAACTCTGGATAAAGTTTGTAGATGATCTAGAATGTCCGACCATAAGGCTGCTGAAAACATATTTTCATATTCTTTGTATTTGTCAAACTCACTGCAAAGAGAATATGCAGATTTATGTACTGATAAAAAAAATGAAATCAAAGGAAAATGTAACTGTACATAATTAAATCCCAGCACATGCATACATTTAAAAGGGGAATCTATCATTTAATAAACTAGAAGTCTGTTAAAATGCAGCTTTGTAAATGTATGAAAAATGTAATAAAACTAAGAGATGACTGTTTTGTCCAACTGCTTTTTCCACTGCTGTTTTTTGTTGATATTTTCACCTGAAACTCTGATATCATCCAGTTGTTTTTCCTTCAGGAAGTTCCTGCAACTGGTCATTAATTGTTGCTCAGGGGCCGGAGGCTGAGACAAACAACAAGTTGAACTAGCAGCTCTGAGTTCAAGCTAATAAAAGAGGAAATATAAGGATGGCTTGTATTACTGGACGCATCTTGCAAAGAATGTTTTGCATCACGGTGTTTTGCTGCATTTGCAGTGTGTTTTGTAATATTGTCATGGGAGTTGAACTGACGTCAGATTTCTTCCGCTCATTCAGGTGGCGTCGGACTGCGGCAGGTCTTCACTTTCCTAATCAGCTCTTCTGCTCTCTTGTCCAAACAAGGTCGTCCTTCCCTCAGCCTCTGTGCTCATCCATTTCCTTCCAACACTTGTAAATCTGATTTCCATTTCACTGACTCATAGCAGACCTATTTCCAAAGGATGCTGACTGTCTTCACTAGTGTTTTGTTAAGGACATTTCAAGTTGTGAAATATTGGTTAACTTGAGCCCCTTCTGGCCCCTGCAGTTTGTAGAAGCAGGGTATTTGCAAAAAATAGATAAATCACATACACATGTAAAGCTCATGAACATCACAGTAGCATGATGCCTATAATTCTGAATTTTCTAAGATGGAACCACTGAAACCCATGTGTCTTGGTCATGAATGGTGAATGGATACAGCCTCAGCATCAACAACCAAGATTAATTTCACACCTTATGACTGAACATGATGTTTGTTCTAGCCATTCCATGTCTAACACAGAAATCCAATAACAGAACACCACTCAGGTTCAAATCAGGCAGGGAAATTCTCTCAGTTACTCCCTTAAGGGTTGTCTATCACTACCCACGTTAGCGTTAAAGTCCCCAAGGAGAGCTATGGAGTCCCCATGTAGAACCCCTTCTAGGACAGTGACACCACACATACAGTAGTAAGAGTGTGTCCAGCCCCTCTCAAGAGTCTGATTTCAGAACCGTTGATCTGCACTGGGGTGAACCCAAACATATCTCGTGGTTAGTTCTCCACTTACCAGACTAGATCAGGTTCCTTCCCCTCGAGTGAGGTGATGTTCCACGTCTCCACAACCAGTCTGTAGCCCCAAAGGTCGGCACACCAAGGTGGTCACCCATGTCTGCTGCCTGGTTGGCAAGAACCTGAACCAAACATCCAGGCCTGCAGGTGTCCTCATATTGTCTGGACAGGCTGTTCTCCACCAGTCCCCACAGGACAAGGATCGGCCACCAGACGCACAATGGCGCGTTCCTCTCCTGAGCTCCATGAGGCAGCTTGGTCTCCCTCATATGGGCTAGGTGGTGCCATCCCATGTAGCTGATTCCATTGAGGTTTTTTAACCGCTCTTAGTCTGGTCCCTCTCTCCTCCTGAAATAAATAAAAGTGACATTATAAAATAAAAGTCTCCACAAATAAGTAAATACACCATCATATCATAAAAATCTCCAGAAATAGATGCAACATTGTGGAATAAAAGCCAGGTGATAAAAATAAAAGTGGCATTAGTTATGAAAGTTGTTTAATTGTTACATTTATTTCTATACATACTGTCCGATTTATGGTATTGCAGGATTTATCTCGCAGGCATGTATGTATCAAGCATTGACGTATAACTGCCACTGTGTATGTTAAAATAAAATGAATGAAAGAAAATCAATCAAGTGTGGAATCTGAGAAATATGTGAAGGACTGAAAAAAACGTTAAATGACCCAGAAAGACTGACCTGCTGTAACACTTGGCGGTTGGAGTCCAGTTTAGGCTAAAGGCTAAAGGCGGCTAGAAGCTTTTCTGACCCAAATACTCAGCATACACGGTGAGCGAATCAGTTCTGAATATGTAACCCTAAATACTAGCATAATGTTTATGCTCAGTCGTACACAGCTTATTATTAACTATCCTCAAGCCAAGTGAATTTGTTACCGTTGCATCTTCCTTAGTTTGGCTAACAGACATAGTTAGCTAACTTAGCTAGCCTCTAGCTAACTTAGCTGAAACGTACATAGCCGGGTTAGCTAGCTACTATTTTAAAAACAGCTACGAATTGTTGAAAATACTAACCAACCGAGTTATAACAAAAATCAAATGTTTTAGATTTCAAAATTTTTGTTTGTAAAACACACGGCTAATGCCGTTGCACAGTTACGATGGAGACACCAATGTAGTTAAACATCTGTCAGTTAGCTTTTACAATGGTTACAGGCAGGAGAAAATACACGGGGAAATGTAATATGAGACTTTTTTTACTCGCTGGGGTATTTAGTATTTAATTCGGCATCCATATAATCTTGCAAACAGTCTGAATTTCAAGGCACTTCCTCGTTTAAGTCGATTGTTTACCTTCAATATTATGTAAAAATCCAAACTGGAACAGTGGTTGAGTCAGTTTCGTGATCGGAAGTGATCGGAAAAAACATTTGAAACAGGAAGAAGTGTCCGTCGAATGAAAAAAATACTCCAGCGTGGCGTATCTACGATGATACTCCGAGCTTTTAGCTTCAAAATCCGATTTTGAATTAATGTATACAATCTCCTTGCACGATACAAATTGCGGAAGTACCGTAATGTTGCATCAGTGTTTGTAGTCCTATCAGAAAACCGTGTCGTTTCGTTCAATGAGGTCCAGGCAACCGAAAAACTCAAGCTTCCAGCATGCAATGCGCTACTTACTACACAAATCACTATTCAGCTATTAACAGACGTGGAAGTACAAGTAGAATCTTTACCCCAGTAAATGTAGGATTTAGGAGGGCAGAGGCACCTCCAGAAATGCTTCATAGAGATGTCAAGGTGGGGAAACAGATGTTGAGATGTCTCAAAAAAAAAAAAAGTTAAAAACCGTAACTGTATTTCAGAGATTTTATTATGCTGTTGTTCTCTAGAGACTATTTGAAAACTATGTCAATATGATAATTATTAAATACCGATACACACTATAGTAATAATATAATGATAATACACATTGCTTAGATAGCACATTTCAAAAAATGCTTCGCATCAGCAGCAAATGAATCATCAAGTTTGAAAGACAGGAAAAAACTGATTTATTAAAACACCAATACGGGGTAGGAAAGGTAGAAAAGATATGATAAATTAAAGACCTATAAAATATATCTTTCCAGAGTATGAAAAGTAAAAACATATAATCAGTTAAAGACCTATAATATACCTTTCACGGATAGGAAATACGCCGAAAAGACAGAATAAAGAAAATAAATTGGAAAAATAAAATAAATAATAAATAAAATGAAAGATAGTTCAAGAAAATTGAAACTCACATAAAATCATGAAAGACTCTGCTAAAAGTATGTTTTAAGAAGGAATTTAAAAGACATTACTGACCTGATGTCCACACTTTGCACTTGGAAAAAATATAGTTTTTCCAAGTGCGAAGTGTGGACATCAGGTTAGTGTATGTATATAGTGTGTGTGTGTGTGTGTGTGTGTGTGTGTGTGTGTGTGTGTGTGTGTGTGTGTGTGTGTGTGTGTGTGTGTGTGTGTGTACATTCATTGGAACACTTGCCACAAACTCATCTTAGGACATTTTTCTTGATTCTTTTGTTTGATTGTTTATTGCTTTTTATGCTGAATGGATGAATTGAATCTGAATTATAATTGATTTGATTAAATTTTTTTATTATTTATATTTAGTTTATATTATATTTTACATTTTTAGTTTAGTTATGATGGTAGTTGTTTTTTCAACAGTTTTTGTATAAAAAATTGACATCATTACAGTATAAAAATGATTTGAACAAGTCCCTATTGAACAAGTCCTTGAAGACAGAAGAACATCCAGACTGACTATCCTGGAAAAGAGGTCTTTGGATGGTTATCAGACCCCGTCACACCAGGTGTCTACTTTCTGGAAATGGCTGGTAGGACGTTTTGCCTGAGCTTTGGTTTGCTTGTAGAAGCTGGAAGGATCGTCACGTTCTTCTTTTTGGTGGTGATGGGTGGAAGAACGTTCTGTGTTGAACAGTTGACGAGTGGAGCAGCCAGCTGTATCCTCTGTGGTCTCGTGTTTGAAACGGGAGGTAGAGTCGGCTGTTTGTATTTAATGCCTCCAACTAGATCCTTTGCAGTGAGCTTCTGGTGAAGACTGGATTCCTCACCGCCTGTGAATAAGCCAGTCACTGGTAAGGTTGTTCTTAAAAGATGTGAAACATTCCTTTTTTCCGCTGCAGCTTTGTCAAGCTCAGATTGAACATAGAGCTTGCAGCGTTCCTCCATCTTGGAAAGCTGCTCCTTAGTTTTCATCGTAGCACGTTCTTCATTTTCTTTCTCTTGCTCAGCACGTGCACGCTTTTGTGCTTCCATGGCAGCGTTGTCCTCATTAATCTTTATATTTTCTTCGCGCATCCTTCGAGCCTTTTCCTTTTGCTGACTGTTGAAACTAATGTCAGCCTGGATTTGGGCCTTGAGCCGGTCCTGGTCGGCTTTTTGCTCGGCCTTCTTCTTTTCATTCTTCTGTCTTATATTTTCTTTATTGTACTGTGAAATGGACTTTTCCATTTCACGCCTCTTCCACTTGTTCTCCTCCATCCTCCTTGCCTCTCTGATGATGTTCTCTTCCACAGCTCTTTGTCTCCTCTTCTCCTCCTCCTGAGCTCTCATGGCTGCCTGGTCTTTCACCATTGTTGCTTGGAAAAGAGGCGGAAGTTGCACGATTTCATCGCGTCTCTTCTGGATTAGCCGCTGTTTTTCCTCCATGTGAGTCTGATAGCATTTTCTCTCTTCTTCTTCTGCCATCATTCGTTGAACCTCCAGTTCTCTCTGGAGGTGTCTCTTGGAGATTTCCTCTTCTCGCTCTTTTCTCATTCTTTCTTTAACCTCGGCCCTTATTTTGATCTGGTCTTGCACCTCCTGTTCATGCTTTTTTTGCAACTTGAAGAATCTTTCTTCTTCTTGCTTCTCCCTTTTTTTTGCTTCTTCCAGTAGTTTTTTCTGTCGGTGCTGTGCGCGTTGTTCATCAGCAAGAGCAAAGCTCCTCAGTTGTTGTTGACGAGTTTTTTCCTGCTCTTGCTTTTGAACTTCCATCTGTCGACGTCTCATTTCGTCCGCATACTGTCTGCGGTCGTCCTCCAGTTTCTTCATCTTCTCTCTCTGTAAATTCATCAGTGCCTCATTTTCCAGTTGCACATATGTGAACTGGATTTGGCGATTGAAGCTTTTAACGTCGCCTCTTCTCTGAAACTGTATGTCAGCGGCTCTGTCCAGCAACTTCTGTCTCTGCTGCTGTTTAAATTCAGTCTCTTCTGCGACCATCCTGTCCCAGTGTTCCTTGTGGGCGAGGCGTTGGGCTGTTCTCTCCTCCTTTTGCCTCAGCCACTGGGTGTCGATCATTTGTTTTTGCCCAGGGAACCTGTTCTGTTCCATCTTCTCAAGATGGATGTCTGCCACCTGCTGTCTGGTGTACACTTTGAGCTCAGGCTTGTTTAATCTAGCCTGGATTCTTTCCAAGGTCGCCTTCGATATCACGGTTTCTTTCTCTGGTTGCATTTTGCTCTAAGCTGTCGTGTTGATCACGCTGTGGTCTGGTGTCAGATCGTACTCTGGATGAGGTTCTGTTCAGTTCGGAGAGACTTCTGAGCTTTTAATTCTAAGCTTTTCAGAGGACTGTTATGACATCATCATGACATCACTGCTTTCAATTGTTACAATGCATGTGACTCCATTTTGAAAATAAACATTCTGGAAGAATGGAAATCCTACTTTAGGCTCCGCCCCCTTGTCGAACAGAGTCATGTGATTGGCACATGACAATGGTAGTTTGAATCTGTAAATGCTGGGTCACAGGACGGCAATTTTATAAACTGATGCACAATATTTTCATAACACACCAACATTTGTATGCATTTAGTTGCATCAGTGTTTTTATTTTATAAGTTCTATAATTTCTGTGTGTGGAATTTTCCAGTATTTGAGGTTCGGTGTTTAAAGCTAATGTTGCTTGACATGATGACATATTTTAGATTAATGTAACTTTGGATAAAGAGAAAGACAATGTTGTTTTTATGGCTTTGAATTTTTTAATGCTATTAAACCTTTTTTGGACTGTAGAGCAACCAATTGTACCCTAGTGTTTATTATTTTTCTATTTATTTGATATACTCATTTTACAATACAAAAACTTGATTTGTCCCCGAAGGGAAATTCAATAGAAAATAAATTTAATAATGCATTTTTCGGCTGCAGTAACCCCAATAGTAACTTTGAGGCAAAGTATTCTTAAAACCTAATGTAACCTTGAAATGTGTTTGCTGAAATCAGAAATAAACTCTGCCTATTGATGGATTTTTCCTGTTAAATACACTGCAGCACCTGTTCTAATGGGATATTTTGATCGGTGGTTACTGCTGTACACAAAATGTTAACTGTACTTATATTAGTCTATGTATATCACATAATTAGTGTAGTCTGGAATGATCTGAATAGATACTAAAGTAGGTCAAGCCGTTACTGATTGAGAAGGAGGTAGATATGAATTTACTGTTTCGATATATACCACAAGGCAGGAAAAACACTGAAAAAAATGCTGGAATCTAAAGTTTTCCAATTATAATTTACTGCTAAAATGACAAAACTAACATTGCACTGTCGATATTGATACATCAGTTTGATTTTTGGATAGTTTTTAGATCTTCTAAAGTGTACAGTGATACTTTGAATACTTGGAATAAAATAAAGCACGATGATAAATGTGGATATGGATAAGCCTTACTCTTATCAAAGTGGTGCAACTTCTTTTACGGAGTATGCAATATGTGTAGACTGTCATCTGTAGGAAAAACTCACATTTAATCGTGCTTAAAGTCAGCAAGCGGTTGTCAAACAGAGAGAATCTATCATGTTAACACAAGTGAACAGGTCAGACCTAGTTTGCCACGGAATCGAACATTTAGTTATTTTCATTTCTTTATTTTTCGGTGCAGGTAAAAATGTTCTCACTTCAGAAAGTCTTATGGAGAGGTGTAACATAAAGGCGTTTTTGTCTCATTATTCAACCGTGTATTCAGCTAAAAATTACTGTTTTAAAACATGCAAAAACAATACTTTTTTGTGTTTATTTAAAGGGTGGAATTATGATCCATGCAGCATCTGTTACGTTGGAGACACTTGAGGCTTCTGTCGTCTTCCGTCCATCCAGGACAGAGTTCAGCCTCAACGCTGTGACACAGAAAATATGGGACAGGGAAGTAAACATTTTCCTAAATGGGTAAACATTTGTCAGCCAAAGTCGGGTGAGTTTAGAGATATGTCGATTTTCGGGCATATTTTTAGAGCCTTTTGTGAAATGTTTTAAAATGAAACAGGAAGCTGCGAAGTTTATGCCCCCACTGGCGCCCACCCTGCTTCCCTCGCTGAGCCAAGAAAGACATGTGGACAGAGATAAAACAGCGTGTCAACAGTTCGCTACAGGGAGGGTTGTATAGCGCTGACATTGTTTAGATGTAACAGATATTTCAAATAATTTGCAGCCATCTATAGGGGGAACTCTGCTGGCTTTATTTCAGGATCTCTGTATTTATTATTAGGGCTCGTACTGTGGAAGGAGATGTGTTTTGTTTTCCGAAGCTGCCTTTCTTCTTCTTTGGTCCAATCTCCTTGTACTGTTAGATAACCATCAATGACAGCATATGATTTACAGAAGAAAGAATCACAATTGACATAACTTTGCTGGTTTCACAGCTTATATGTTCCTCTGCTGCAAAAAAAATACAACTTAATTGCACTTCAGATAATTATCTAGTTCAGTCGTCTTATGAGCTGTAAACTGTAAAACTACCTGAGTAAAGTGAACTTAACCCGAGAAAACAAGTTCGATAAACTCAAAATATTAAGTTGAGTCAACAGAGAGGTTTGCTTTCCTTTTACATTTTCTTGATCTGAAGAGTTTCTTCTTGATTTCACGTTGAGAACTTAGATTGTCAATTGTCAAAACCCTTTATTTTGTGCCGGAAAGAAGAAACTTTTAGGGAGTCCTCTAATAATCCCTGTAAGTTTTATATGCTAGTTTTGTTACTCCTAAGCTTTGTTTATTGTGTTGAGTGAACTGTCAGCTGTTCATTCATTCAGCTCATGTTAAAGATCCCATAACGTGCCCCTTTTTCAGCAAATTTAATGCACAACTTCACGGTATCTTTTAATGTTTCATATCAAAAGACTACAAAAAAATGGCTCATTTCACCATCATGACAGTATAAAGGTCATTCCAGAATTAGAGGACATTTTACGTCCCACCCATTGAATTTCAAATAATCCATGTGCAAAATACTAAAACATGCAGTTGTTGTGTAAATTTACTTGTCCTGAGACCAAATCTAAAAAACTAGGAGAAAGGAATGTTTGAAAACATTTTTTAAAATACCAACTAAATTTGTTCCCCCTAAAATGCAGTTTTTCTCTTGTCCCACCCCCCTGATGACCAAATTGAATCTCAAATAAAACAGTTTAAACTGAATTTAAATCTACTTTTTTTTTGGTATTTTTCTTCATTGATGTCTCTTGTAATTGTGGGAACATTTTTTTAATCAACGTAATATTTTAAATAATGATTATTATGCATGGAACGCACAACATGTTAGCACCTTTTTAGCTGATAGAAGAAGAAAACAGTGAAACACATGATAAGCTGGAATCAATATCATCAAACAGTTTTCCAAAAGAATGGGTAGAGCAAAGCTATGTCCTCTCTTCTATTTTTTATATTTTAATAACATTGTGAGCCTTGACTGAATGTCTCACTCTACCTCATGCAACCTTGTTATGCATATTATCAGGATAAGACAATTTCTTTTTACCTTTTTCTTGACTTTTTCCCGTCAGTAAGTTTGTCCTCTGGGTCAGCAGCAACAGCTAGCTAAATATCTAATTTTTACTGCTGAGAAAAAGCTAACATTAGCATAGATTAGCAACCCTGTTCCTGTGATTACACTAGGGTTAGCAAACAACAAATAAAACATGGAATCAAAAAGGTACCACTGATGTGTAAGCTGAGCCAATCAAGCCTTTGACAGTTTATTACCTATTGTTGATGATTATGTGGCAGAAAATTGTAAAAGACAAGGTGTATTTTTTTCAAAATTTTGAAGCCCTATTGTCCTCCAGTTCTGGAATGACCCATACCTCCTGGTTTTATCTGTGTTCTAAATGGGTTGTTTCACCCTGAAAACCAGTAAGCGGTTGCTGTCCATGTCCCCTTCCTGAAAGAGTTGTTCTTTTTAAGTGCATGCCACAGCAGCCTTTAGGAAGAACGTACGGGTATTATGCACAAGTATGCATACAATTAGGACAGACTATTTAAATATAATAATGTGCCTTATATAGTAGGACATCTGGGTATTTTTGGCAAACTACATCTGACACACTATGTATTGGGTCATACTAGATCTTTTTCTTCCATGCTACACGGTATGGTAGTATGGATTTTGGAAGGCACCCTCTTTCTGTGTCTGTTATTTGCAGAACAGCTGATTAAGTTTCTCTCTGAGCAATAGTCTGACATTGAAATATCACCAAATTACAGCCCAGTTGTCTTGTTTTTAGTTCATGTGTACGGTGAGTGTCATAATTCATTTAAATTATAATTTTAACATTTGATAGGTTTTTTTTTCTGAAAACTTTTTAAACATACAGCTGGAAATTGAATGTGCATTTTCCTCTAGGATTACGTGTAGGATCCAGTGTTTTAGCTATAGTTTGCCTATAAACTGGTGCAGTTTTTTGGGCCTTGACTGCAGTATTGTTTTGTTTTTGTTTTTTTTATCTCTCAAAGTTACAAAACTTGTGATTTTAATGTGCGATTCTGACAATGATGTAAACATGCCAACCTTTTTATAGTTTTAATCTGCTAATCTCACTTTTCTCACCTTTTTTTAAGCTGTTAATAAGAACACAAGTAGATAGAGGTTGAATAAAATTTATTTATTGATACATTATAACACATATTTATAATACTGGAAGACAAATATACTTATTTCAGAACAGAACTTGTCAAGTTAGTGCTTCATACACTTTCAGCAATTATTATCAAGCAAGACAGTGACATACGCTGGAATCGTTTAAATAAATACACCATTTTGAGCAGCTTTAGAACAGTGAGTGTTGGTCTCTGTGGCTGTTCTGCTGCTGGTAGCTGCTGGGATCCACTGACTCGGGCCTGTGAGGGTTTGGACCGAGGTACTGTTCGAACTCGCTGCGGTCCAGATCGTACAGCATGTCCACCTGAACCTGTTCTAAGTAAAACTCCAGGGAGGGTCCGGCAGGGCACTGTGGACCCCTGTAGACCCTGGACTGCCCCTGCTCCACTGCAGAGCTGGAGAACCCGTGCTGCATGTGCTGACTGCCAAAATACGCCTGAGGCTCTGCAGGGTAGGGAGGAGGGTTCGAGTACATGGCTGGATTGTTTGGGAAAGTGTCTGCTGCTGCTGCTGGATCTGGAAAGACAGGGCTGTTTGTGAAGCCGCCATGCAAAGGGTTGATGTTAACTGTGGAAGCTGGGAAAGCAGGCGTGTTCGGGAAGGTCTGCTGCTGGTTCTGGAGCAGGTGTGCGAGGTTGTACTGCACACCAAAGCCTTGTCTGCAGAGGGAAGCCATTGATGCTTCTCGAGTCTGATGCTTGAAGCTCTTCTTCAGCTGCTTCCTCCGTCGGGGCCTGTACTTGTAGTTGGGATGGTCGATGGTGTGCTGGACTCTGAGACGCTCAGACTCCTGCATGTATGGACGCTTCTCAGTCAAGGACATGGCCTTCCAGGTTCTTCCTGCAGGAACACAGAGTGGTTAATGATCTGTGCATTGACTAGTTTAGTGAAACTGACTTTTAACAGCTTCTGCAACTGTAAAACGAGAACCAGTGAAACATGCAACCCTATGAAACTCTTATTAGCCCCTAAAATTAGACAGGTCAGTAAACTTCTTATTTTGTTAAGAATATTGGTGTTTTTAAAAACACTGTCAAGCTGTGGGTTCATTTCTTACCGAGTATTTTGCTCAGATCCGTGTTCTCCAGGTCTGGGTTGAGCTGTGCCAGCCGCCTGCGCTCCTCTTTGGTCCAGATGATGAAGGCGTTCAGGGGCCTCCGGACTCTCTGCTGGCCGGAGGCAGACTTGGCTTCGGGGCTGGTGCAGCTGGAGTCCGAGTTCACGGACAGCGGGCTGGAGGATCCTGAGCTCGGGGAGCGCACCTCCGTCATCTGCTCGTCGCCTTCGAGCGTGGCGCTGTTGACGCACAGCTGGAGCTCAGCGGAGTCGTGGCTGAAGCGCATCGCTGCAGATGCTGCTGCTGCTGGTGGTTGGCGTCCGCTGAGGGCCTCTAACATCCTCCTGTCTCCTGGAGACGCACCGTGACGGATTTATGTGGCTTCTGCACCAATGGGAGGCCGGGAGGAGTGGATTTAAGGTGTGAATTCCAGGTGTTTTCTCAGGTCGGTGATAGGCCCATCTGACGCCCCAATCAGCCAACTCACGAAACTGCGGATGAGAGTCGTGAATCTGTAATAAAACACACAGTTGGGCTTTTATATAGTTTTAAAATCACAACTCAAACCTCAGATTTAACATAAATGAACCTCAGGAAATCAAATGTATTCGTTTTGATTCGTTTCTTCCCCTCTTTAAGGCCTCAAACACACAAAAAACGTCTGACTACACGTTTTCTACATTTGAATCAGTCGCATAAATACATCTCGTTTCTGACCTTTAGCCCTGATTAACTTTTACCTGTAGGAGCGATGGAATCAATATTCCAGAGGCAGATCGGTGAACATCAAAGTTTCCAGCGCACAGGTCTGGTTACTAATTACACTGTGACTCTCAGCTCTTATCTCATCCACTGTTTTTACAAAGTACATTTTACAGGACTGAAACAAACATGATCAAGGCGCGTTTATTACACGATTACCGCGCACAAATATTTGCGCGATAGGGACGCACAAAGGGGGCGTGATGAGCTCAGCTCCAGGACTTCAAAAAAGGAGAAATAACTTTGTTACATTTATCAAGTCGACCGAAAAGATGAGGAGCAGAGACTGAAGAAAAGGAGCTACACAAAAGTGTATTGAAATCAGCGGAGATTCAGACTCATAGAAACTCCAGCAGCAGCAGGATGGTGATGATTGTAGTTGGCACTTTGTTCTTTCATTTCAGCCTGAAATGCGTACAACTGTATCTGGAACATTGCTGTTACCAGTTTCTGCACAGTGTTTATCTAATTTCAAGGCTTACGCCTTGAAATATGAAGAATACACATTTGATTTAATGAATTTTCTCCTAAATATTAAAATAAACAGAAGTAGAAATGCTCATAACTCCTTCTCCTGTATCATATGAACAGGGATAAACTCACATCTGATCACAAATATCACTTGTTATTATAAATTATGGGTGACATAAAGCTTTAGGCATACACATAAAATGTCTAACACATTACAAAGTCACTATTGTACACTGTAAAACATGCATTTAAGCTGTAGTAAAGAAGTAAAGTACTGTAGATAAATGTGCAAAACAAGTGAAAACTGTAGAAATCCCAGTCATCTTTATACTTTTGTGGATTCTGTCAACTTGAAATTATTTTCTCCCCCTTTAAACTGGTATTAGAATTGAACATTTTGCATCTGATATCCATTTTTCTTTGAAATTTTCTGCTGCAACTCTTTTCTTCTAACACAATTACAGAATAAAGACTAACACCATGACAAAATCATGTTTTGAATTTAGGTAAAGTGAACACTCAAGTTGGAAAAATCAGAAACTTCAAGTCAGTTTTCCTTAAAATTTGAGAGGATTTAAATGATTTAATCTGACCAACCACTGCCATTAATATTACTTGTTTACTTAATTGGAATAAACTTGATTCAATTGCATGTTACCAATTAAAACAATTCATTGAAGTTGATCCAATAATTCTCTTTTTACAGTGCAAATCCATGCAGCGACATTATATTAAAAATAAAAACAGACATTTAGGCCTTTAGTACAAATATCAGAGGAATTATTGTCCATTTTTATGTATCCAGGATAGAAACTGCAGGCGTGTGATCCTCTTTAATATAACAGGATGCCATTACAGGTGCTGGCTGCCACTGTATGGTTTCATTAGATGCCATTATGCAGACAGTGTTGAATCTGCAATACACGGACTGACAGTGAGAGCTGCACCTGCACTGCTTTGTCCCTGCAGACGAATCACTTATGAAGCCTCTTTAGATTGCAAATCCAGCGTTAACGAACAATAAGAACAGAGAGTTTTACTAGAATAAACAGGAATCGCAATGAATTAAAATGATGCGCAATTTAGTCGAAAATTTGGACTTTAACTGGTTCAAAAGAGGTTCGGGCCTCATGGAGCTGCGCATCTTGATGAGGAAAAAGCCTGATCAATACTGGCAAACTCGATAACAGAAGTGATTAAGTGTTCCTCATCCCTCTTTGACAACAAAACTTTAGTATGAGTGGAAGCTGATAAGGTGGCATGTGGCTGCGGGGGGAGATAACAGTAAAAATGTGGGAAATCGATACTAAAAACACCGAGAAATCCATGTGATGGGGCATTTTTAAATCAGGATTATTCATTTCTACAAGTAAATGTGTATATTTTGTTGGTATTTGGGTGAGGGGAGGTATATCGGGGGTGGGGTGTGTGTGTGTCCTTGTTTCACAGGTTGCCAGAATTAGAGGCTGAATCCACATCCGCGGTGTCAAACGGGACGCACGCTCCAATGCGCAGTGCGAAGCGCTAATGGATTTAATCAATTAGCTTGAACGGCGCAGCGTGAATACAATAACGTTAGTTTCGGCTGACCCTCTGCGTGAATGCAGTCGGCCAAATACTAAACAACGTGTGTGTGTGTGTGTGTGTGTGTGTGTTGAATCTGATCGTAAGTTTTGCGCTTTTAACCATGTCACCAACTTTTTGTGTGCGCCATTACGCACCAGGACGTTTGGAGAAGTTTAACTATTGTGGAAAACGTGTAAATGGTCCTTTATTCTGACTCCTATGAATGAATGAAAGAATCCTAATCTATGAGGTGACAGCAGGGTATCAGTGCGTTGTTTGTGTGCTGCTGAATGGCCACTATGCTTTCTGAATAGGGATTGTTCTCTGCTGCTTTCTGATCACAATGTGCCATTGTACTGGACAGAACTCATATATGGGACACTCCTCTGCTTCTTCACTGTGGATCAGTGATGAGCGAGGAGGCACAGGTAGAGCTGTGCACCGAGGACCTGCAGGAATGCAAACTTATGAAGGGACGACTGAGCTTTGCAGGATTTATGAGAGGATCTTGGATGCTGTCCGAGCTGGATATTTGTTGTTTTTCTGCATCTGGAGTGTGTTTTTTTTTCAAGATGCCACAACGGTTTTATATATTTTCTTCTTCTATTATGGATATTGAGCTATTTGAACATTAGTTTCACAACTTGAAGTCACCCTTTCATGTAGGAAAGCTACAGGAGGCCGGTGTCTTGACCTGTAACCTAATAAACCACTGTATTCCACCCTGGCTCCAGTGCCATCCCGCCGACTTTCCTTACAGTGGCTCATTCATAAAGTGCTGCATTGTTTCATAGCTGGAAGGTGTGAAGAGGATATAATACTGTTGTCTCAGGTGACCATGATCTTCGCAGCGAGGGACTGTATTGCATTGTGTTGTATTGTGTGGGCACAGCAGGCCAGCATCAAGATATACTGTGTCAGGTCTCAGACAGCATTCAATGCAGCGGTATCCGCCTCCACCTCCACTCCTTAATCACATGTTTGATGCCTGCGGCCTCCTGAGTGTTGGCCTCCACACTCCCCGTGTAAACAGCGCCCTGCCCGGCCCTAACGTCAGGCCAGCTGAGAGGATTACATGCCCCCTGGAGTAGACAGGCTTAATGTAGCCTCATTAGCAGAACACAATGATGGTCCCACCTCTGAGCAGAGATAACAGGCAGAGCTCAGCCAGACTTCAAACACAACTTGGGAACCTCTCATGGTACAATGTCCAAGCTGCAGCGCAGGAACAGGCCAAACCAAAAGGAGCCAAGGCACCTTTAAATGGGCTTTAACTACCTTCTGTCCTCATTTTTGTCATTTATTATGCAAACATGCTATCTCAAGCATTTAAAAATGTAAAAAAATTGAGCCTTTTCTCTGTCTTATCTCTTGAATATCTGCATGTTGGGACAAAACAAAGACGTGACCTTTGACACCTTGACCCCTTTTTCACTTTATTTGTTAAATAAAAAAAAAAATTCCAACAGGCTTTATAAAACATAGTTTGTTAAAATAGAGCTGGAGAAAGTTAACATAAAATGAAATAATTGTCTTAAACTAAGAAGTACAGTAGGTAATAGTTAAACAATATAATAGTTTTTAAATTTGTAAAGAATATTGGACAAACAAGTGTAAAAGACTAAAATTTCTAATGTGTTTTAATGACTTTAAGTGTCACTAATTTTAGAAATATTGTCAGTTTATGGTGGTTTTTCGTGTTTTCTGTTTTTAATTACATTTTTTTTGGGTGAAAATTAAACAAAATACTGAAAATAACCAATATTTGTAGCCATGTATCATTTAAAACATGTAGTTTTAATCATTGTTTAGTCCCTGGGTGCATGATTTTGTGATGTGTTGTTCAGAATTTTGATTGATCTCAGAATACACCCATCAAGTTTTCAGTCATATCCAAGTCTATCAAAGTGTTTTCTAGTTTAATTTGATTGGTCTGTCAGTCAGACCTGCTCAGACTGAGACCAGCTAATGAGGCAAAGATCCACTCATGCAGCCAAAACAGCACTATTCTTTGCAAATTAGGAATTGTGTTGTCCTCTGATAAGATTCTTATCTGCAGGTCTTCCAAGGTCTTAGACAGCTGAGCTCTGGATGTTAGTGTCTCACTGCCACAGCAGGCCGACTATTCATAACATCCACGTTGCCTTCTCATGATTCAATGCTCATCTTGATCCCAGGCCTCGTCCACACGTCTGTCCTGGGCAGACAGCGCAGAGAGGTCTTCATTTAGCTGTAATTAACCCTAATTATTAACTGGAGCTGGCCAGGGACTTGTGAGACACCATAAGATCTGTGTCTGTCCTAAACGGCTCATTCAAGGCGGCAGATAACCAAAACAATCCGTCTACTCGACCTCAGCAACAATGTCTGAATGTTTAATTAAACAGCGTGAACTGGTGAGACTCAGACATTAGATTATTTGGAGCAGAAAACCAGCAGTTCACAAATCTTTTTAGCCAAAATGAGTTGACAGAGAAAATCCATTTCTCCATTGTCGAATACAAACCTTCACACTCGGGGGATTGATGTTTGTGCCTCTATACAAAACTTTTAGCTTGCTCTTTTTCTCTCTGTTGCTCGTCTGAGACCTGATACAAATTCAAAAGGATCTGCTGCTTTGAAGATAAGCGCCGTGGTTCTGCCATAAACAGTGATTGTGCTGTTTCTTTCCTGTGGCGTGATTTATTTAAAGTATTATGCTGTAAGGATTTGGGCTGGTTTTCCTGGCAGGGCCGGCTGTGTAGGAGTCCACTGCTTGTGTAGCTTATTGGATACTTGAGCTTCAGGAAAACACTCAGGGAACCACAAGCAAATCATCAAAGTGAAACCTTTGACTCAGATTATTATCACATTATCTAACAGTGGAAGAATTTCACCTTAAACATGATTTTTTAAAAAAAATTAAATGCAAAATCTGGCTCAATATAACGGTTTATATTTAAACCCAGTTTGGTGCATCGCCTCTTTTCTTTTTCGTCTTCTTGCATAATTGAGACCTGCCTGCAAAGTGGCAGAGGGGATTTTATAGAAACACAATGCTCGTGGTCTTGCACACAAACATATGCTTCCTTTGATAAAGTGTTTTTATACCAGCACAAATTCTATGGCAGCGTCCCTTAAGACAATATCAGCGTAAAATACCAAGTTATTTTTAGTGCATGTGCCATTTTGACTTCAAAAAATAAACATGAACATTGCGGAGGGTTCAAATTCAAGTAGAGTTATCCAACAAAAACCTTCCAGACTATATTCTGGTGCCGGCAGGGTGTTGAGTGTAATATCACAGAAATCTTAATGAGACACCAGCAAAACAATCTGGCTTTTTTTTCTGGATATTTTCAGTGAAGTGTCAAAACTGTGAAAGTGGAAATGAACCTGTATTGTTATTGTCATTTCAGCATTTCAAAGCATGTTTTCATGGCATTTTTGTGTCTCCAAAGCATAACCGGGCAAAGCTGCATGTATGTTTTTGCCTGTGATTGTGCTCCAGGCGGGGGGGAGAGGGATCTTTTGAACGTCCACACCAGGATACAGCTGCCTATGACTAATTTCAAACTCCCCTTCTAGGGCCGAGGCAACCCATTTCACAAGTAACACACATCACCAGGCATCTGTTTCCTGTTTTCATTCTTTGAGTTATCTTATTTTCCTTATTTCCCCCTCACCTGTTACAGTTCACGTTCCTTCCATCATGCAGCACGGGCCAGCTATGCTCGGACACGAGCTGTCAGATGTGAGTCACTCAGAAACGCCGATATAAAACATAAAATGAAAATCCTTTAAACAACAATGATCAAAAAAGAGTAGTTTTCAAGATAAAGTTTAATGAAGACACATTGAATGCTGTTTTTCATACAAAATGATAAGATTTTCAACAAGCAAAACTCAGTCCTTTGCTGATTTTTGCTGAGAGAAACTGTACATCGACGCTATTTCCCTCCCAACACCTATGAACTGTAATATTTCAGCAGCTTCTCATCGGTTGGTTTCAGGATCTTCTTCTCCAGCATGTTAACAACCCAGCCTGGAGCAAGGCCAAAGAAGATCTGTCGAACATCCTTCCTCATGGCCAGCATGTGATAAAGTTCATCCTTTGAAATATCTGGCAAAACGTAGCCGTACTTCTGTGCCAGGGCTAGCCGGGCCTGCTGGATTTTTTCCGGGTCTGCCAAGTAACCTCGGTTTTCGGCACTAGTGTAGTACGGTACCATATCCTCCCCGGGCAACATTCGCTTTGGGATCGGCTGCCCACGCATGAAGAACGGGACGGGCTTAATGAGAATCGCTGCAAAAGTGAGAATACATTTTCAAGCCTTTTATCTAAAAGATGAGATTAAAATCAGTTGGATAAGTGCATCAGACTGCTCATGTATTCGTTACCAAGAGTAATAGGATCGTAGAAACTGGTTGTGATGACGCCTCCGTTCCTTTCAATAGCAGCTATGGCTCCTTCAGACGCTCTCTGAACCTCAATGTTGATTTTTGCTGCAAAAATGTCAGCGCCCTGCAAGAGAACATATAGGGGTCAACACAGCAGCACCTTGGTCTGTTGTTGGTCGCACAGAGAATACTGTCATGTGGTGCCACCTGCTGGTTTGAGCTGATCCAAGAGGCTGTTGTTATGGGTCCTAAATGTGTGGTTTCATTATTCAGCAATTAAAACATATAGTTTTCTCATCTTGTGCTGAAATTGGTTCTCTATTCAAATTGAAATCACATGGAAGGTGGTCATTCTCTCACAGAATTCTTATTTGTTCAGTACAATACAACAGTGTTTAATCTTTCTGGAAATAATGAGGCAAACATGCACCTCTACTGGTGGCAGTGTAGAAAATATATTTCCATGATAATTTCCGTATAAATGCTTTCTTTTCTGCACTTGGTAGTAATTGAGATATGTGCATTATGGTGATAGCACAAGACATAAAACATTTAACCAGAATAAATTAGTCTCTCCATTCAGCTGCCTTCTTCAAGGAAGGAGAAATGACTAACTTCCCTGTATATTGTAGTAAAACATTAAACCTCCCCAAAACAATATGGTCTCATTCTGCTATGGAATGCAATAAAAATTACAATTTTCTCCAGTCTTGCTTTTCCCATTGAAACTGAATGCATCAGACTGTAGATGTTTTTTGTTTTTTTTAAAAGAGAGACAGATTTACTCTTTTTTTTGTAACCACCAGATGAGAAAACAACTTTGATTCTCTTATAACTCTATACAAGCGTGCAGTGTTTACCTCATCAACAAGCTGGACTCCATAGTCCCTCTTCAGAGGCTGGATAGTCAGTCCTCTGGCGTTGACGAGCTGGGTCAGGTCTATGGGCTGGGTGGGGTCGACTCGTCCCAGATCAATCAGGTACTGCAGTCGTTTCAGTGACAGAGGCTGGTACTGTGGACGGCGACTGAAAAGACATACAAAAATACACTTAAACTTATTTTTCATTAGGTAATGTTCATTAAAAGATACTTAAATGTGGCAAAAACTGACACCTAAAAACTGCATACAGAAACCATCTGATCTATTTAACCACAGCATCAATGCAGTATTTAACTATTTATGAATTGATCCTGCATTATTAATGTTAACTATACTAAATAACAAAAAAGGAATAAGAATTTGTTGTTCTGACACACAGCATCGCTACAACAGAATAGACGTCATGAGTCAAGAAGTATTTAGTAAGCGATAATGGGAGGATCACAGACTGGAAATCATAACTTCAGCATCTCCACGACTGCACAGTACCACACACTTGAAGTCAAATTGTTAATACTGCTTATACAATGTTGTCCCATTCTTCACGAAGGGCTGGGAGAACTGGCAAACTTTTTGGGGGACATCACATTCTCAGAGATGGCCTTCCAGAGCTGTCTTTCTTACACAGCAAACAGTGGAGTTGTGGACATTCAAGTGCCTGATTACGGTCCTAACTGACATGCCAGTATCCAGGATGCCAACAGCCTGTTCTCGCCTTTTTCTTGACATCTAACATCTGTGACATGATCCTCTGCAAGATCATCAGCAGTGCAACTTGAAATCCAAGATCGTTTGTTTGTGTGGCAGTGACACAAAGAAAAGTGGCGGTGCATCAATTACTGAGGGAGTTATTGAACAACTTTGCACTTGACAGACTGCAAAAAAGAATCCTGCACTGCCTGTAGGCACCAAGGTCCTCTTGTCACACTTGAGCTTGTTTTATAACACTTATCCAGGTTGTTTTCTCCTGACTAGATCATTGCTTGTGCTGTATCTACTCTCAGATGTACGTCACTTTGGATAAAAGTGTTTGCTAAATAAAATCGTAGAATTGTATTGAGATGTTGGTTACATTGGTGTAGTGAGGCAGGGCAGGCTCAAGAAGTGAAGTTAACTGCTTGCTGTGACAACAATCACACTGGAAAATTTTCAAGTGTGTCATCTCCCTTCTTGTGCAAGGTATAGTGATGGCAGTGTACACTTGAGAGCTAGTGGAACTTAGCCTCTGCCCCGTTAGCAATAGCTGGGACTTGGACTGTGGGATTAATGTGGTGTAAATTATTTGTAAAACACAATCTCTGCATTTGTGCAACAACAAAACATAATCTTGCTCTACCAAACATTCTCTGGTTAGTTTCAAATGTGGAGAACAATGCAGCCTGTTCTTACCTGTGTCCTTCATTGAATCCATATTTTGGAATAGCCAGATAGAAGGGAGTGTTACCCCCCTCGAAGCCCAGCCGAGGCCGGGTTCCTCTCTGTCGCTCTCCTTTATGCCCTCGGCCGCTTCTGTTGCCATGGTGCTGTCCTCTGCCCCGCCGTTTGCCCTACAACACAGCAGCATGTTAAAAAACTGACATGCAAACAGCTGACAGAAGGTTAGCATTTGTCTCCACTGGCTTACATTAGCTCCCAGGCTAACTAGCTATGCTGGCTAAAGTGTGTGCGGCCAAAGAAAGCTAAGAAAAAAAATAGGACTCGTTAAACTCACGTCCTGTCTGGCTCCTGGTTCAGGCCGCAGGTTTGCTAAAGAAATCCGCGGCAGGTCCTGCAAAACATCTAGTGCTTTGCCGCCGGGTTTTTTGGGGAAAGACATGTTTGTGTTGCTCACATGTCAAAGTTAGCAAACCAAGGACACACAGGTCACGTGGCACGAGAAGGCACCGGAAGTACTTCTCTGTCGCCTTACGACGTTTCAGTCAAAATGTACTATACACACTTTTGATGTGAACCATTCAAGGATGGAGATTGTTTTGGGGTTTTTTTTGCAGCGTAGTGGTAGAAAATAATATATCATTACTTTGTAATTTTTGAATCGGAAAACAGAGCAAATAGAAGATGTTTTAGACACTAAAATGTGAATCAAAAGCCATGACACAAGATTCTAAATATTTTAAAGTACGCGTTTTCGTTCATTTTTAAGCTTCCATTCATATTTTTCCATAATATTATTAATATTTTCAGAGATACCGAAATATACTTTGATGTTACGGTCTGGGATTAAACGGTCATTAACACGCCGCTCATTGACATTTCACTGAACCAATGGCTGCGTTGCATCTGTAACGGACCGCTAATGACAGCCAATCAGGTACTCAAAGTGGGCGGGACTACGCGGCAAGTCGGTGCACCCTGCGAGTAATGTGCTAGTGGTTAGTGTGATCCGACGGTGTGTTAAATTGTCACAAAATTCAACTTCCAAAAAAGAAATTCAACTCTGCCCGCAGTAACGGGAGGCGGTGTTACCGTGATCTCCGTCGCCGGTCGGTTATTTGTCCTTCAGCGGTTTTGTATCCGACAGCCGGGGTTGGATCAGGATCGACACAGATTGACAGTTGGGGGGTGTCGTTATTAGCTAACATTAGCTAACTTCTCACTACATATCAGCTGCCTCAGCGCTGTATGTGCGGCAATAACATGTCAGCGCCTTTACCTGCCATTGTGCCTGCTGCCCGGAAAGCCACTGCAGCGGTGAGTTAGCAAGACAACAGTGCATTTATGTCTCATTTCAAGTTCAAAAGCAGCTCAAGCGAATACTAAAGAGCTGGACACAAAACACCTTTCAAATTCGGACGTGGTTAGCCTGTGCAAATAGGTGTGCTTGTTTTTTATAGGTCATATTTCTGCATGGCCTTGGTGACACTGGGTACGTAAAGACAGCTTTGTTTTTCAGCTCTTGCGCAAAATTAATAGCATCTGTCACTCTCCAAGACGGTTTGTCTCACTGTAAACTGGTTTGTTGTGTGTATTGTGACAGACATGGTTGGGCTGAAGCATTTGCAGGCATCAGGATACCACATGTGAAATACATCTGTCCACATGCGTAAGTATTTACAGCAGAAAGTTTTTAAAAAGTCTACAAGTGCCTAAGGCCTCATATAGGCTTAAAAATGTTCCTGTCTTCCACTGTAATTTGCACAACAGGGTGTGAACGTGTCCAAACCTGTTGACAGTTTCATTAGCATTCATGATTTGTTCAGTTAATCCCACCTGTTTTTTCTCCACAGTCCCACTATGCCTGTTTCTTTGAACATGAGGATGTCTATGCCTTCCTGGTAAGTGTCACAGTCTGTTAGCATATATCAGTAAACTGCCACATGTACTGTGGCAGGAAAAAAATACATTACAAGATTGCTTTTATTGTATGTATCTCGCGATATGGAAAATATACAAGAGTTTTCACCAGAGAACAAAAGTAATCTGTCTCAAATGATTCAAGTCATCTTCGAAGGGAGTGAGTCTGCAGTGAAAATAATAATTAAAAAAAAAAATCTTAGAAAAGCTTAAAAATTGGAACATTTCTCATATTATGTAATGCTTGCAAAGGCATCCAAAACATTTTATTTTTTTTGCTTTGGACGGCATTCAGATCTGGCTTTGCACTTGTGAAACTCAGCTTTGTGATGCTGATTCAAATGATCAGTGGCAACAATTACAAGACACTGCTCACCTGTATTTGTTGAAGATCGTCCTTTCTGTAGCTGACAATGCGTTTCTTTTTGCAACAAAATCTCCCTTTTCAATGTTTTCTCCTCTTCATTGGCCATTTTGCTGTGCACATGAAGCCTGCATGTCAACATATTTGCCATATTGTGAAAAAAGTCAAAAATAAAAATGAAACTGTGTCCAAGAACCTTCAAATTGGAGTAAATAATATTATGTAAGACAGACTTTTTGAGTTAGTTTGCCTGTTTTATCATCACACTTGTGCTGCCCCCACATTTACAATCAGTCTTGCGTGTATTTACTCATTTACAGGTTTGATATATATGGACTGAGTCCAGATGCAGATGAAGATGAGGCTGGTATTAAGAGAGCATCAGAGAACAGTACGTCCATGAAAAGATTTAGAAATCTTACACTCATGTTCAGAATGAAGACTCAGATTTGACATCAAGGGTTTTCTTTGATTTCACCACAGTTAAAGCCTTGATAGACCAAGAAGTGAAAAACGGGATTCCTTCGCACAGAATTATCCTGGGTGGATTTTCACAGGTTAGTGTGGCATGTGCGCAGATGATGTGTTACATAACAGCATTTTCACAGCGATAATGCATTTAAATAGAACAAATGTGCTTAAATTCAAATGGTGCACACATGCAAGTGCACCTCTCAGTGGGTAGTATGAAAATAGAAATGCATATTTACATTGCACAGGTAATTTAAAGATTTAATACAGCATGTGACAATATAGCATCTGTACGCCACAAATATGTGCAATTTATGTCTCAGGGTATGTTTTTTTTTAAGTGTTCTTTTTACAATGTGTACTGATTTTATTTTGATAATGTACATTGTATTTCTCTTTTTTATTGCTTCTGCTCTTACCTTTTTCATTATTTTATTTTATTTTTCCTTGTATATAAAGCTTACTCGAGAAAACCCACAAAGAATTCCAATGTACCGGTGCAAATGATGATAAAATTCTATTCTATTCTATTCTATTCTATTCTATTCTATTCTATTCTATTCCATTCTATTCTATTCTATTCTATTTGAGTACTTTGGCAGTAGTTTGGCAGATTATTTCCGCAGCTTTCAAAAGTCAAATTTTAAAAGGAGTGTCACAACTCATAAACAACATACTACAGTAAGTTCTGCTAAAGAGTCTCTTTGGGCCATGTTGGTAGTTTATATTAAACACAAAAAGAGAGTTATTGTGTTGCCGGAATCTAAAGAACAGCGGGACATCTCTCACTTTGAGCCTAAAAATCCATTTAATTCAATCTGTCACTTCAGTTTCAAAGTGAAACTGCTTAAAAATGACGTTGAGGGCTTTTTTCCCCTCATTATGTGCCTTCCAGCAAATAGAAAGCATTGTTAGGACATGTTACCTTATCATTAGAGGGGGCCTTTAAGTTCTTTAAAAGTCAGCGTTTTGGGAAATATTCCTAAGTGTAAAAATGAAAGTTTAAAAGTTACATTGTATGCAGTACTGTAGGCAGGCTTCAGGAAATTACAAGAAATAATCAAACTCACAACCTCCTGAACTGTTCCTTTCAGTATATATCACAAAATCAATACACAACAACTCCAGTAGAAGTCGTGTGTATAAGCATTTTTAAAAAATGGACAAATACCTCATTGGTTTAAGGAGATAAAAGCTCAAAAGTAGGTAGTAGGAGCTGTTTTGTTCTTGCAGTGCACACTTGTAATACCCTGTTGTTGATGTGATTCATGTTATGCCATGCTCGGTGTCTCTATTAATAAATGCGTAGGATCCATGTGAGAACTGCTCTGTGGGTTTGTTTTTCCAGGGTGGAGCGTTGTCTCTCTACACAGCTCTGACTACTCAGCAGAAGCTCGGCGGTGTGGTCGCTCTGAGCTGCTGGCTTCCTCTCCGCAAGTCCTTCCCTCAGGTAGGAGAAACATGACACCGACAAGTCCGCACCGGTGCTACTTTCAGCGTCTAATGTGCAAATTTATTAGACGTTCAAGAGGAAATTAAAGGAATTGTTCACTGGAAATTTTAAATTCATGATCTTGTTTGCCAGTGGAAACTTCACTTATTATTTAGTTGCTGGAAAATAGACATATAATTCCTTTAATATTCATTTTTTTTGTGAACTATTCCTTTAATTGAATTACACAACAGGGGTATCCCATAACCAGCTCATAATCTGTTGTAATCAGATGAGTAGAATAATCCTAATCTCTTCTATTCTCAGGCGTCTGCCAACAGTGCTAACAAGGACATGCACGTCCTACAGTGCCACGGGGATGCCGACCCCCTGGTCCCTTTTGTATTTGGCAGCCAGACAGCAGAGAAGATGAAAAGTCTCATCAATCCTGCCAACATCACCTTCAAGTCCTACCGGGGTCTACCTCACAGCGCCTGTCCGGAGGTCAGTGTGGATGGGATCACATGTGACACTTGAGCTCTAGTTGTCTCATTATTAGGGATAGACGGATTACCGGCATGGCCCATTATCATAGTCAATATTTGGCATTTTTCACGATTATTGGTATTTTTACTGGCCTATTATTGATGGATTTAATGCTATACTTTAGGTCTGATACAGCCTCCTCTCTGTCTGTGGTCACTCTGTGGTCTCAGAAATGTCTGTCAAGCAGAGACTGCAAAAACAAGAAACACAAGCTGCTGCCACAAACCAGGAAATTAGCTGCTTTCACAGTGGCTAAGGCTATGCTAACGGCTAGCAGCTAAGTTAGAAGGCAGCCACTGATTAATCTTAAACAGAGTATGGAAAGCAATAATTAATAATATTTTAAGATATGAACCTTAGTGGGCAATAGAGGAGAAAATAGAGAAGAACAGCAGACAGAACTGCAGGAGACAAACTGATCAATCTCAGTGGATTCACATAAACAGAGGAGAGCGTCCTAATTTAATCACTCCCATTTCTAGCTTACGTATTTAGTTATAGTCACCCTTATTAATGAAGAAGCCCAGCTATAAATGATAGGTTCTCTGCTGCCACATGCTGTTAAAACATTATATTTAATGATTATTGGTTCCAGATATTGGCTATCGGCATTTCTTCATTATCAATAATTGGCATCATAATCAGCCCTTTAAAAAACAAGAACAAAAACAAAAACGCACGAGTGATTTCTGCTCGCTATCTTGGATTTATTTTTTGCCTTCTTTCTGCAGGAAATGGTGGATGTCAAGCGATTCATAGAGAAGCAGCTTCCTCCCATCAGCGACGAATGAACTTGAGAGTGTCCGCTCAGCCGCTCAGCATCAACAGTCCTTCAGGCTCGACTCTGGTGAGACTCCTTGGACTCGAGGACCACTGACTTACTTGACTATAAACCCACGCTGCTACTCATAGATCCAGACAGGACTGGGGCTGCTAACGCGTTCAGCCCCGGGGGAAGCATGAGTGAACCGATGCTGCATCCTGACCTGGAGCCACTCACACTCTCAGTGTTACAGTAGAGTAACATTAGTTGCTTGATTGTAAAGCTAATTGCCATTGGGATGGGAAACGTATGTATTATAATAACTAGGGCTACACATTATGGTTTAATATCTACTGTCTCACAATAAATGGCCTGTTGTTACATGCTTTTTTTCCATTTATGTAACTTCTGTGGCGTAGTCATGAAATAAGTTGATAAATTAGCTCATTTAATTAAGGCATTTTATCAAGCAAAACCGCCAAATATCTGTTGCTTCCAGCTTCCTAAATTTAAGTATTTGCTGGGGGGTTTTTTTGTTTTAATTGAGTGTAAATATAATATTTTGGGTTTGTTGACGGACAAAACAGCCAACTGATAGACATGAGTTTAGTATTTTTCAGTATTTGTAACATCTCACAGAGAAAACAGTGACTCTGAAAAAGGAAATATTTGCTTTCAGCTGCACTAATGTGCGGGATAATTCTTTCAACAAACCTCAAAAGCATTTTCAAACAAAGCACATATGCAGCTTAATATGCAATCCATGCATGAAAAATGTCTAATGAGGAATTTTTCGCTCAAAGTATAGAATATTCTGTGAATGTTCACGACACACGACAGCAAAAACAACATATGATTGTGCTTTATTTAATTTGTGAGAATTCAAATAGCTATTTCACACAAATTCCTCTTTAAATACACAAATATATCAGTGGTCATGGTCATGTATTCAGTTTCTTTTTCCCTGTCTTCTTGAAATTAAATATATGACTAGTAGTCACAGTATTGAAACACAACAGACAAGATCTATTTCCGGGTATCAGCTCGTCGAGTTGTAAAAACTTGTATCTTTGAGAAGAGCTGAAAGCACCAACATGTGAAGTCATTGTGGCACCATTCATGTTAGACCAAAGGTGCTTGTGTAGAAGATCTTATTCCAAGGCACTTTCCTTCTTCTTAAGTTACTATTAAATAAAACCTACTCATTTCTACAAGAACTGAATATGCATTAAGGCTCACAATATACCTAAATACAAATGCAGTGCTCACAGATACATGCTTTCTCTCAATAAACAAGGTAGAAAAGTGCAATGTCAAGCGCTAGGGAGTATATAAAAATATAGATATGCTTTTGAACAAGTAACTGATGCCGGACTAGCATTTGTTCTTGTTTGCTCCGAGGGTTTTGGTAAGCTAATAATGGTAAAATAAACAGCAGTTACAGCTGGATAAAGACCGGTTTTAAGTAGTGTTCATTCTCCTGTCTTGTCTTTCTTTAAATAGCAGGACTCCAACATGAACACAGAACTGCTTTGAGTGGGATGCATGCGCCGGAAAGCTAACTGTGTGGCAGTGGGGAGTCTTATGGCTCGGAGGGAGGCTCTTCCAGGCTCTTGAGCAGATCCATGTACGCCGATGAGTTTATGTAGCGAGGGTACGAGTCTCTCTGCATCAGCGTGTAGATCTGCTGCTGAGCGTCATCGAACGTGTGCGAGGTCGGCTCCAGCATATTGCGGTTTATCACGTCTCGGACGCGGGAATCCAAACTGACCTGGGGAGATGGAAGAGGTTAAATGTAAGCACATCATGGAGAGCCACAGTGATTCATCTCCTGGGTGTTCAATAGGACATAAAAGCCGGCGTACACTCTTGATTTCTGCCTGCCTCCTACAAGCCAGAATCTTTTAAAAATTGTAGTGGGTAGACTGACTACTCCTGCTTTAGTCACTTTTGGCTCCAACTAACTAAATTTAAGTGTGTTGGTTGTTTTTACCACAACTGCTAAAGGACCTGTACCTTAGCTGAGCTCAAAGAAGAAACATACAAGCTGGTTTACAGCAGCAAAAGCAGTATTGAATGCTAGAAGAATTGCTTGTGCTAACTGGACCCAACAACGGTTTTTGTCAGTGATGCCAGAGAAGAACAATTTTAAAACATTATATTCCTAAACAATAAAATTGCAGATTACAAATAGATGTATTAGTTCATTTTGTAAAATATCAGACAATACCACAAAATGACTTTCAACTTCCCAAACTAGAGTAATGTATTTAAATTTGCAGTTCAAAACCACCAAAATATTCACTGTATAATAAATTTAAAACAGAGAAAAGCATCAAGTCCTGACATTTGAGAATCTGAAACCAGACAATTAATCCATCATCATTAAGATTGTTCAGTTATTAGTGGAGATATAGATAAAAAAAAAGATTTTATATCAGACAGACCTTTTGGATTGTAGTGTGTTGTATACTTGGCTTCAGTGTCTCACCTCTTTAGGAGACAGGATGGAGATGAAGTCCTCGTATATTTGACGTACTTTCTCCTCCACCACAGTCTTGTTTGTCTCCTTTTTTAACTCCTCGCAGGCGAGCCAGAACATCATGTTCTCCTCGCTGAACTCTGTCCTCAGGAACTGCCTGAAGCAGCTTCGCCCGGCTGCACTTTTCATCACCTTTTCAAATGACATTGCCCAGGACCGAGCGTCTTCCACAGTGGGCTTCGGGCTTAAAATAGAAAGAATAGTGAATATATTGGTTCATTTTGGAACCGTCACTATAATGTCTAAGATTCTGTTTTGCTGAAGTGTTTCTCAGAAGGATCACGTTACCTTTCTTCACAATTAATGGTTCCCTCTGTCCTATGCTCGAATGTGGTCCTCTGTATTGTTTCATCTTCACCCCGAACAGTCAAACTAGGAGAAAAAAAACACAGTGAGAAATGTTTTGTTGTGATCGTTGAGCTATTTTAAGAAGCTTGTCAACCAAGTTCCATCCAGAAACTGGAGCCAAGCATTTAAAATAGCTTTGCAGTCTTTTGATATAAACGTTTCTTGCTAAAAATACTGCATGAAGGTAGAAAGAAGGAACACTAAAAATGGCAGTATCTGTAAGCTGTATGGCCAAAAGTTTGTGGACGAGGAAACACGTATGTAGTTTTTAGACATAGATAGCTAGATAGATAGATATATAGATAGACTTTATTGTCTGTCCCATACGGTGACAGAAATTCTTCTTTGGCAGGCTCCAACAATAAAAATACAACACATAAAATGTGTTACCCGATTGCATGGGTTAAATGAAGGATTTTAACAGCCTTCACTGTTCTGGTCTTAGGATGTCTGAAAGGATTCACTCCTATTCAGCCACAAGAGAATTACTGATATTTAGTGATGAGGCTGAGCTCTTCTAGGTATTAAACTGAGCTGAGGTCACGGCTCTGTGCAGACTGGCCAAGTTCTTGCACACCAAACCAGGAAAAATATGTCTTTATGGACCAGACTGAACGTCCATAAAGACTTTGTTGCCACAAAGTAGTAAACCTAGTGTCTTCATGGGCTCTCCAGATCAGTCGGAGGCGTCACAAAATGATTGAAAACCACACAAAACCATGTCAATTTTTTTTGTAGGTTGTGCTTTTTTGTAAAATATGGATATTTTCATCCCTTCTGGCCTTCAACATTCCCTATAGATGAAGAAGAAGATAAAGAACTGCTGACTTCTAGTGCAGAACTTCTCCATAGACACGAACGTTTGTTATATTCAAGCTGTTGCCAAACGAGTCCACAGCTGATTAAACCTGTCAGTTTGAAGTAAATCTTTCTGCATTTTACAGCACGGTGGAGATTAAAATCTGCTTTCTGTGGCCATATTCCCCTGCTGCTTCACCGGTTACGATGTGTTTTACGTCAGCCGGCAGTAATGAGAAGGATGCAACCTCAACAATGCAAATGGAGCCCAAGCTACAGCAGCTTGGAGTGTGGCTGAAAAACATACACTGTAATGAATTACTGTAAAAATACAGCCAAATTCTCACAGTGGTCACATGATTCGGTATCTGTACATGACGTACACATGCATAACAGTCACCTGTGCTCAGTGCAAGGCCATTTTGTTTGTGGGTACATCTAGAATAAATGGACAAATTCTATGTTGCTGTGATTTCTGATAATCAATAACTAATAAATGCTGCATTTCTAAGATGAGATAAGATAAACTTTATTGGTCCCACAGTGGGGAAAGTTCACCGTTCTACAATAATATGCTGCATTTCTGACAATGCCATATGGGGGAATGAGCAGCCTTGGCGGAGTACTGCTCTCTTTTCTTGTTACTTTTACAAACAAATCAAACATATGTGGAACCACTGCTTTGATATTATGTTATAGCATTAAATGTCCTCTAATTGAAACTATAAACCGTACACAAGGATACGTGGACTGGGGTGTCTACATACTTTTGGCCCTACAGTGTTTATTGAGATAATAAAGAAAGAACCAGCAGAAGCAGCATTTCTCTCATACAATCTAACAATCAGACCCACACATTGATTGTCTACATTATAGCAGGATCTCTGCGTTGACAGAACTCCTACAGCAGCTTCAGGTGGATCCACCGGGAACGTTTGCGTAAATAGTAAAGTGTGTCAATTGTCCAGCTGCTCCTGAGGGGATCACCTGTGTAATTAAAATGTTCCCAATACCTGCTGCAGCAGCTGTGGACTAATTAAAGGCAAGTAAGAGTCGACCATTAAAGCGAGTTCATATAGACGAATCGCATTACTCATCCCCAGAGGAGTGAATTAACAGCACAACAGGTTTGAGTCCTCAGAGGAAGTAAACGCTGGATAATAATTCCAAAACAGGTTAAAACCTCCCGAGGCCTCCGACCAATCAGAGCACAGCGCAGGTCACATGATCTCTGAGTTTCTGTTTTTCTGTGATGATTGTTGGGCTGTAAGGAGCTGCTTCTGCTACTGAACAAACCCTTTCAAGTATTATTTATCATTCACTCTAGTCCAGAATAAAGCTGAAACTGTTTGTGGATTGATTGATTTGATATTTTTCTGACTGATGTCCCTGCAGATTAAATATCTTTAGATGGACAAAACAAAACATTTCGAGACACACAATGGACTCTAGGAAGTTAAAGAAAGAAAAATAATCATTAGAGTAACAATAAAGGCTATTTTACATCAAGATTTTTGTATTTATTGTTTTTTCCATATCCAGAGTAATTTGAACAATTTAAAATCCACATATGGAAGAACTACAACTTATGTATTTATTTTTATGTTTCTGCAGATATTTCTTAAATATTTATAATAACCTCTTTGTTCCTTTAACAATGAATAATGTATGTATTCAATGAATGTAATATAACCCCTTAGGGTTAGTACAGGATTATCATATCATATTTAATGTAGCATGAATTATAAAACACAAGTCTATGCAATGTTACTTACAGGATTGGATTGAAAATTAAAACACAAATATGCAGGTTTTTCTATCTGAAACATAGAAAATATTGATACCTTTTCATCTTACACTTAACAGTTACATCTCCTTCAATGTATTTGATGTGTTTTTCCTACTTTCCCCTGATTATGTAACAGAAAATGCATTAATTTCAACTTATCTTTGCAAAAATATGCACCAGAAGCACATTTTCTTCAGTTTTTCCATCTATTTCCTATCCTGCCTTCCATATTACTCCTTCATTTCAGCATTTCTAACGTACCGATCTCTTTTTTTTACCACTATTAATCCAGTTGTTGTGCATGCATGGCAGGCTATTCATGGATATTGCTTACTGTAGACATGTTTCCCTTCGTCATTTTCAAGCTTCACTGGTTTCCACTCAGCAGATACAGATTCGACACTCTAGGTTGTTGCTGTATGCCTGTGAGTGTGCTGTATTCATTTATATATTCCCATTTCTGAGCCATCCTTGTCTCATATTCTTGCTCAGTTTTGCAGCCTGTCAATAAAAAACGACTTGCATGCATGCTTTGGAAATTGCACGGCATTCCACTGCAGGTAACTGATGCATAACAACATGTGAGCCATGCAAACGGAAGGAATTTAATTCAGTCATCAGAGGGATTCTTCAGCAGCGATGGAGTTTGTGATCTGCCTCTACTGCAATGTGTGTGTGTGTGTGTTTTTTTAATCCCAGTGGAAAATCACAGCTTGAGCAAAGACGTAACTGCAGATTTTCTGTATTTGCACCTTCTGAAGATGCTCCCAAACCAGCATTTATCATTTTCACCCTGGGATGTATGAATCTGTGTGTGTGAGGAGGGGGTCGGTGTCTTTACCAGGAGCAGCTACAGCAGCAGCACCAGCAGAAGCAGCAGGCGTTTGAGGCGTTGGTGGGGGTGTTTCCCATTCTGTGGCGCGCTTGGAGGACACTGGCAGCTGCTTCCTGATGAACCTGCATCTGTCTCTTACGCATCTCCACCCGCTCTGAGCCCATGGACTGCAAAAGGGAGGGAGAAGAAGAAGAAGCAGTGAGATAGGAGGAGGAAGGAGGAGGAGGTTCTACTGGAAGATTATTACCGCATTAAGAGGGAGCGTCGCACACAAACATCACAATCTGAGAAATCACAGGAGATTAAAGATCTGATAGGAGCCACATCCAAGGAGGCCTGAGAGGAAGAAAAATGAATCAAAGCACACTGATCGGGCAATAAAAGCTCCCATAATCTCCCAGTTAAATCCCTGTATGTTATATTTGCTGCACAAAACTGAGCATATCTTGGGGAATGCACGGCCACTGCAAGGAGTCAACTTCTGTCCTGTGCAACATCTGGATCCACAAACAAGCAGCTCCAGATATCTCAACGCAAACATCTGGAGCATCCAACTCGTCTGTCGGATCGGAAAACCAAATGTGATGAGCAGCAAACCCCCTCCTCATCTCCTCTATTCTCATCTCCTCTCCTGTCTGAGCGGTAATGATAGCGACAAGGCGTTACTCCTGGACGGCTGCAGATCGCATCCATCAGTCGCATCCTTCGGGAGGAAACGCGCACACAGGATGGTCGAAAAGCCCGAAGCGAATTTTGCAGCAATTTATAGCAACATGATGAAATTATTTGATCAGAAAGCCCGATAGCGCACCAGACCTCAGCCTTATTTTTCCTTTCTTTTTAAAGGCAACAGAACAAGCAGTTCTGCACATATTCCCCTCAATCTGCGACGTTTTCATTTCAGTGCAGCTCAGAATACGCACGAAATGTCCCCAAAAAAATGACCATTTCTGTTTGCTGGACTATCCACATAAAGATGCTCCAGCCTCCCTGGAAGATGAAATTACCTTATTTTCCCTAAATAAACACGCACAAACGCGAGATGCGATCCGGATTTGAGTGCTTTTAAAAATAAAATCTCCACATAAATGTGTACTCACTGTGTCACCATGAATGCCAGAGTACAGGTGATTTTTTTTGGCTCGATCACATCCGTCTGCCTCGACTTGACACAAGCCAGTTGGTTTCCTCTCCGCGCATGCGTCTCCTGCAAGTGTGAAAAGATTTTTCTGCGCCCGAGTATTAACAGCCAGAACACAATGTGCGCTGACTGTGACAGAAATGGCTTCTTCAGGACACACTGGCAGACCGATGCATGGCTCACATGAGGAACAATGACATTTTTTATAATGGATTAATGATTAATTTAGGGATAAGCTGCATCCTGCTGGTGTGTTATCAATAACTTTATGCAGCTGGAATCACTTCTGTTGAAGTGAAATGTGAAGAAATGTGTTGTAGTCTTGATTTGTGTTGTTTTAGTCAAACCCCATCAGGTATTATTTGTAAAGCTGCATGAAAATAAAAAAAAGCTGAGGTGCCTGATTTGTGTCTTTTTTGTGTCTTTCGTAGCCATTTTGCATCTATTGTTGTCTTTTTGCACGTGTTGTGGCTGTTTTTGTATCTTTTAGCCATTTTGTTTGTCTCTCTGTGTCATTTTGTTTCCTTTCCCTTTGATTTGCATCTATGTGGTCATTGTATGTCTCTCTTTTTATGTTTATTTGCGGTTGTTTTGTGCCCATGTGGCCATGTTGTGTCTCTTTCTGTCTTTTTGTAGTTGTTTTATGCTTCTGTGTTTATTTTTGAATCTATTTTTTATATTTCCTACATGCATTGTGGCTGTTTTTGTGCCTTTTCTCCATTTTTTGTATCCTTTTTAATGTTTTTTGGAGTTGTTTTGTGTCTATGCAGTCATTTTATGGTTCTTTTGTACCATTTTCATTTTTCTTGATTTGTGTCTATTGGGTCATTTTGTGTCTCTTTCTGCAGTTGATTTATGTTTCTGTAGTTGTTTTGCATCTCTTTTTGATCATTTTGCATGTGTCTTTTGCGGTCGTTTTGCACCTCTGCTGTCGTTTTGTGTCTGTTTTTGTGTGTTTTTTGCAGTTGTTTTATCTCTATGTAATTATTTATGCCTCTTTTTGTGTTTTTGGCATTTTTTGGCATCTATATGGTCATTTTATCGCTTTTTGTTCGTTTTTTGCAGTCATTTTATGTCTATGCTGTCATTTTGTGCCTGTTTCTGTGCTTTATTGCGATTACTTTGTGTCTATGTGATCATTTTGTGTCTATTTTTGCAGTTCTTTTGATGTGCCTCTTTTTGTGTTTTTTTTGCCATTTTTTGCATCTATGTGATCATTTTGTCTCTTTCTGTGCTTTATTATAGTTGTTTTGCATCTAGTTTATGTGTTTTTGGCAGTTGTTTTGTGTCTATGTGGTCATTTTATGCTTCGTGTTGTGTTTTTGCAGCTGTTTTGTCTCTCTGTAGATATTTTGCATCTCTTTTTGATCATTTTGCGCATGCCTTTTGTGAATATTTTACATCCTTGTTGTCATTTTGTGTCTGTTTTGATGTCTATGTGGTCATTTTGTGGTCATAGAGATTCATCAGTATTACTTAATTTCTGTCTCTGCCAAGCTGTTCCCTCCAAACACAGTTAGATGCTGTCTGTAAATAATTCAGTCAAACATCTGGACCTTCAGCATCTGCAGCCTCTCCTCCTCTCCAGTGGAGGCCCAGGGCTGCAGGAGTCCACCAGAGGGCAGTAGTGATCCATTTAAGCAGACCTGCTCCTGCCAGCTGCCCCCTCAGGGGACGTGGAAACCAGCTGAGAGCAAGTCAGGGGAACTAAAACTTGATTAAGTGACTGTTGAGCAAACACAGTCTGTCATGACCTTCAGTATTCAGCCGTATGCAGAGAGGACTTGGTGTGGAAGAGGCAGCTGGCCTCATGCAGCGCTGCAGCCGCGCTTTTAGAAACAGCTTCCTCACTGGAAACAAATCCACTGGTGCTGGACATTTCTGACTTTTAAAATGTTATGTCACACATCTACTTGATTTAACCATCCAATCATATTTATTGTCAGTAATTCAGAAGCTGCGTAGCTGGAAATTAACATACTACTATGTTATTGCTTTCCACTTTCAGGGGCTGCATTTATTATGTCTTTTGCTTTTTCTTTGCAATATCTGGCACAAGAATTTCCTTAGGGATTAATACAGTTTTATCTTATCATATGCACTGCTTAAATTAGTAATTGTACTTGAGTATTACAGTTTGATGTGTCCATTTCAGAAGGATATTATGCATTTTACTCCACGGTATTTATCTGACAGCTAAAATTAGTAGTTGCATTATATGATGCACCTAAAAAAAACAATAAGATCCAGGCGTTGTTCACCATTTGCGAGCAATTTAACTGTGTGTTGGTTGTTTGCAGATCCACCACCGACAGATTTCCCCCCTCTAGACTGAGAAGCTTCAATTTATATTACACACTAAGGCAGAAGGAAGTAGAAATATTCAGTTTTTAAAAGCTAAGATGAGCTAAAAGTTCACATACGAGCACTGTTTTGCTTTACTTCTCGTCTTTAACATCTACTAAACCACGACCTCTTAGATTTCTGGAGGTATGACCCTTACTTTGTGAACCATGATGCCCACTCTTGCAATATAAAACATGTGATACAAAAGTCAGGAACGCTCTTACAACAATTTAGTTCCCCTGGGTTGAGACACTTTTGACACCCATACATACACAAACACATAAATGACAACTTTTTACAACACTAATGGTTTATCTGGCATTTGTTGAAGTACAGAAGTTTTATTTCATTAATTTCTGCATGTTCAACATATTTTTTTCACCATTCATCTTTTTTGTTTTGGAGTATCTTCTGCTGCTGCGATCATCTGGCTGGTCTCTGGAAAAAGATGGCACCAAGGAAGCACCAGGCCTGAATCAGACTCTGCCAAATGGTTTTGAAAATTAGTTTTGTCCATTTGTGGCTAAAATAAAACCCGCTAAAGACTCTGCTTGCTTTGTAGCTCAGTCCTTAACAGAAAATCTCGACTAAAATCAACTCCACCCCGCTACAACAGTAAAATGTTCCTTATACAGTGAATTTAAAGACATCTCTCTGGTAAAGAATCAAGTTTTTTTTATCCCGTTACCATGTCCACATAGTGTCTTTTATAAACTTGAAAGGCTAATTGATGACTAGAAAACCCTTGTGAAATTATATTAGTGTAACCCACGTAAAAATCACCATATTGAAATTTATAAAAATATTTCATATGTTTTGCACGTTTAAAAATTAATTTGAATCAATTAGTATGATAAGTTAAATATTCAATATGTTAAGCATTTCGTTTAGATAATAGTATTTAGTAAGTCATCAAGATAATGAGTTTCCTATTGCACAGTGTAATCAGACACAAAATTCCAGGTGAAGTCATTTATTTCTTTTCATTACGGGCTGTTGTTATTTTCGACATTTTACAGCAGCGACAAACGCTTGGTGGTAAATTCCTCTAGGTGGCAGCGGAACTGCGTCACACTCGTTCTCTTCAATGTTAGCTGTAGAGGGAGACAGACGTAACGTTACTTCTGTGTGAGGCAAGAAAACGGGACGCAGACCTGGGGATTTTCCAGCGTAGTGTCTGAAACTTTTATTTGTTGTAATAGGTAAGCTCATATACATCGTTTTTTTGTCATTTTTATTGTTTAAAATTGAAATGTTACTGTTTAGCCACAGTGAATGTTCCGAATTTTTGCGGCGCTGTTTATCTCAGACAGCCTGTGTGTGTTTCAGTACTTGAAATGTATGTGGGCTGTTGTTACATATAACTTGTTTAGACGTTTTAAAAGTTGTGTGGCCAGGGTTTAATGGTTTAGCTGTGTGTAAGTTGAATTTAGCGTACACGTGTATGTGTAGCACGTTTAGCTTAGCCTGTGGCAGCGGTACTGCGCTGTGCATTTTCTTTTCCATGCTGGCTGTAGAGGGAGGTAGACGTAACTTTAGCTCTCTGTGAGGCAAGGAAACGGGATGCAGACCTGGGGATTTTCCAGCGTAGTTTCTGAAACTTTTATTTGTTGTAATAGCCCGGACTGTGTGAGGTGTCTCGGTGTGTGAGGTGCCGCTCTGCGCCGATTTCTACCGCCAGGAGTGACCGTGGCTGTGGACGACCGTCGTGGATTTTCCGTTCTCATGCGGGATTTGGATCGCCGACCTTCTACGTCAGCAAGAGCTTCCCTTCAAGTTTGGCTGGGAAGGCAACTTTCAAAAGTGACACGGGACTGAGCTAACGTTGTGCACAACTGAACTAAGAGGCTAAAAGCTGCAGCAGATCTGTTATTCTGGCCAGATATTTTTCTTCCTTATTTTATTTTTGAAACTGAAACCAAATATTTGAATGTGCTTCTGGGACATTTGAATAATAATTTTGGTCAAACAACACCAGTGATTTGAGTCTGTGTGTCATTCTCTGTGTGAAATCACTCCTTTTCTACTGCCTAAGACTTAGAAGTTATTCTATGTAAATAAATGGTCTTGACCCACGAACAAGGACGTCACTAATTAACTGTGGTGATCCCAGACCTTGAGATTTATTTTTGCGGTTTTGTTTAGACCTGGTTACATTAGCACATGAATAAAAGTGCGAGCTTTCATGGAAAACATGAAATTGTCTGGGTGACCCCAAACTTTGGAACAGCAGTGTATGTAACTTTGATACACAGAGATGAGTTTTTCAGGGTTTATTCGATGGCTGAAGAAAAACTTAAATAAAAAAAAAATAAAAAATCAGCAATGTGCATCATTTTTTACACAATCTTGCATGCTTCATGTACATTTTACTGCTGCTGATTCAGTCTGACTGAGATTCTGAGTGCATGATTTCTGATTTGGAGGACTTTTACACTGTTCCTTCACTGAAGTAAAGGATCTAATGGGAGTCACAGCTGATTTCTAAGCATTGAGTGTAACAATATTTGCTCATAAAGCCTCAAAATTCCCAGGAGGAATAAGAAGGAAACAATCTCTGTCTCCAGTTGTAGCTAAAGCCTTCTTCCTCTCTTCAAACTTGACAATTAAAAAGGTCAAATTTATCTGGATGCTGCCTCAGACCGCCGCTGGCCTTTCATAAATGTGCACTTTCAGTTTTGTATTGCTACAGGACAGAACCCATACAGCATGTTTGACCAGCCACAGTTACCGCATGCTATCTTCTAAACACACACAAACGAGGAAAACTATAATCACGCTGAATACATTTTCTGATTCCCGCTTTCCAGCTTCTTTGTGCGGCGCATAGTGTGGAATGAGATTATCCACTTCAGCTGAAGTTGCAAACACAACTGTGGAAATATGCTAAGTGGCGATTGCAGCAGAGGCATCCCTTTTCCACTTTGTATGTGTGGCACAGCAATAAAACAAATTCAATACGCAGAAGTCTCTCCCTGTAAGCTTCATAATAAATCATGCATCTTGGAGCTGTAGTAATCTTTGAGAGGAATTGCCTCTTTAATGGACCCTGCTCTCTTGTGAGATAACTGCTGCCGTGATCTACAGCTGCAAATATGAGCACACGTGTGGCTCGTTTAATCCCTCCACATGGATGTGAGCGCCTAGAAAGTGCCAGCAAATATAGCTCGGTCAGACCAGTGTCACTTTTAAATTCAATATGGTTTCAGTTTCAGAGCTCGTAGCCTTGTGCAAAGAAGAAAAAAAAAAGATGAAGCCTTCCAAAAACACATCCAGTAAATCACCCACCCAGCAGTCTGCTCAGGCAGCTTCCAGCAGAGTGAAACGCTCTGGATGTGCAGTTATTATGCTTCACATTTCACCAGTCTGCAGCTCCATTCATTACAAGTTATTATTCCTACTTTGGCAGCGGGTAAAAATCTTTTAATGACTTGCGGCTCAAATGTAATTGTTTTCCACTCATTTCTTTGCTCTGTAATTTAAAGTCCGGTTACGCACTTGGAGCTCCTCACCAGAGTTTATCTCAGAGCTGCAGAGGTTTCCGCAGTAGTGACTCCTCTTCTTGTTTTGTCTGGCTCTTTAACACTTTTCTCACAGCTCCACGGCTTGGCTGACCATGCGGGTGTGCTGTATATCTGAGGGAGACGCAGGCAGAAATCACCTGAAGGCTGCTGCAGGGTTTCTGCTGCACAACACGCTGGATGTGTCTGCAGGTAAATCCCATCCTCTGCTGACAGATGTGGTTTCGTTTAGGGACTGTAGGTAAAAGTAGAAATAACATATTCACTAATGAGTAAAAAAAAACACGTATTATGCAGAATATCACATTTCAGAATAATATATTTAATTTGATTATTAATGTATTACTGTGTGAATCACTTTAATGATGCATCTGTGAAAGGTGAAGTTAAATACAATTACTGTAAATGCCATATTGAAAAATAACCATTTCATAAAAATACAGTCATTTTTCACAAAACACATTTTCTTGCCTTAATTTACATAAGATCTTCTTATATGTGCTTCCTAATGTTTAATGAAGAACATGAATGGAAACTATAATATAATATAAACTGTATTCTGACAGATTATCACTGCTTATAGATATTATACGCTCATGAAACCCATTAATTTCATATTTGTTGTTGCAAAAATTTATCTAATTAAACCACATATCTCTCATTTACCAAACAAATCTATGTAAAATTACAGAACCTAAATTTTGAAAGATAATTCTAATATTAACTAAGTAAAATTTGCCTTTTTAAAAAAAAAAATTACGCATTCAAATTTCTAATTTGACTTTTTCATAGATTACTTTGTTCTTTTATAATGTAATATATGTAATTTTAAAAAAAAAAGGTTTTACACAACCACTGTCGTTATGTGTTCATATAAAGTTTTTTATTTTAGGGCAAAGTGAGTCGACTAATGAGAAAGTGTAATTATTTAATCGTCAAAGGGATTGTCTTGATTCAAAACATGTTTAGGTTGTATTTACCATTGAAATGTCAATGTGTATAGTGAAATATGTGACAGGTTTTTATTGTTTCACATTAGACATATAAATTTACTTTGCTTCTACACTATTTAGGCTTTTTATGTATCATTTTATGCCATTAAAATAAGGTGTGAAATTCTTAAGAATACCATTAAAGTCAAGAGAAGACCTCAAATGCAAAGAAAAGTGACTTGGCGTGTTGCATTCTCATTACAGCAGATAGTAACAGCAAACCAAAACGGTAAAATTGTGAACCAAACATCTAAACAATAAGTTGACACTCATTATAAAGCTCTGAAATAATAAATCTCTGTAACTTCATCAATGTAACCGACCCTTGTTTTTAATTTATTTTATTACAAAAATCTATTCCAATAAATTTATTTGCATCTCTAAGGGCTAAAAACAGGTAAAAGTATGTAAAAGTAAATCTGGTCTGTGGACTAAAACTTTCACTCCATGTAAAATAAACCAACCTTCATTCAACATTTGATTAATTCAGAATGATTTCAAAAATCATCTTTTAATAATCAATTACTAAAGAGGGGACCTTATTTTCTAGACTAAACTTCAGTACACTCAAAGATACACATTTCCCCCTCTGTGTGAATTGCAGTTCATTTCCAATTTAACTCCGAGCAAAGTTTCCATATTGGAGGAAATTGGTTTGCGACAGTTTGAACCAGCCACGGGCGACTTCTGGCATCAGAACAGATGGAACATCCGGCTGCATGCAGCTCAGCGGTGGGGCGTCATCATTCAGCGAACACTTCCATTTTGGAAAATGAGGACTTCAGAAGTGCTTTAATTTGTTTTCTTTCATAGATGTCAGAAGTTTTGGTCGCAGATGTCATTTGGTTTGTTGTTGTGGAAAGAAATACACTGACAGACACTGGATGAGCATCATCCATTTGATTCCTGACAGCAGAGAGGAGGCATCATCATGATGAATATTACCTTTCAGGGAAATGCAGCGGAGTATTATCTTTATTCTTTTGTTCGTGGCGTGAATTAAAAATGTATGTTTGCTGCCCAGATCTGATCCCTATATGCTGGTTTGGACTATAATTTTGCAGTAAATGTGACATATTCTTGCTTTTCTTGCTACTCTGTAAGTTTTATACATCCGGTTATGGTGGAAAAATTGGTTTAGGACACCCAGACATTACTCTCAAGTGAGATTATTAACCCTCGTGTTGTCCTGCAGGTCAAAATTGACCCGTTTTAAAGTTTGAAAATGTGGAAAAAAAATATTTTCACAGTGAAACTTCTGATGTCCACATTTTCAACATTTTTGGGAAATCTTTGAACATTTTTTGATGGAAAAAAAATGTTAAAAATGTTTCTTGAGAACATTCACAAAAAAATCAACCAAAATCCAGTGAATTTTGCAGGATTTTTGCTTGATTTTTATGTGAATGTTCTTAAGAGAATATTAGAAGTTTTACTGATATACATGTAATCACTTTAGATATTTTTAGGATTTTTTGAAGATTATTTCTCATTTTTTGAAAATATTTACAAGAATTTTCTTGCCAAATTTGGGGGATTTTTTTAAATAAAACTTTTAAGGAATTATTGGAATTTTCTTCCTGAAGGTTTTGCAAATTTTCAGAAATTTGGGGAATTTTTTTGCTGAATTTCTGGATTTTTTTCAGACGAGGAAACAATATTTTTTGGTGGCCGTATGAAATGAAGACAACAGGAGGGTTAAACACCCTATCTTAAATCTGCTTCTGCTAACATCCTCCACTCTCCGGTGCAGGTTTTGCACATCAGATTTGGACATTGGGCTCAGATTTAAGTCAAAAAGTGTCGGATGGAGCCGAGGTCAAGATTCTGTGCAGGTCAGTTAAATTCCTCCACACCTACTGACTTTCTAGAATCATGACATCCAGCCTGCATTTTCCACTGCATCACCATTACGACAAACTTCAGTATTTACAGCAATGGAGGTCAGCAAGCAAGATGGCAGATGAAAGCTTTTTATTTTCCCATTCCAGATATTTTCTTCAGTTGAGTTAAACGAACCAATTAGAGATAGCGCGCAGATGTATGTAACATGATTTTCACCCTTTGAATAAGATTTACTGACAGACTTGTTTTAACAAGAGTCAACAAAGCGAGAAAGTTTCCTCATTAGAGACCCGCTAAGGTACAAATCATGTTTATTTACTGTGTGAACATGTCAATATGGGGTTGTTTTTGTATGCTAGAATCCATATCTTGACTGAAATAAACATAGTTAAGCAGTTTTTCATTGAAATTGAAGCATAAATAACATGGATACAGACTTCTAGAGTTTATGTAACAAATCTAAAGCAGCATTTCTGTCAACTGAAGCTTTCAGAATTGGTTTCTGGTGTGAACATATTTGGCTGAATTGCCCAAATATTACAACTTGTAATTGTGTTGCATATATTTTTAAAGTATATGAATGCAGTCTAGGTGAGCTGGTGTGCTAGAGCTGCATTCTAGAGGAAACGAGGCAGGAAGGAATTACTTTTACGGTAAAAAGGAATTTTGATATATAGAGATGAGTTTCTAAGGGTTTAGTCAATCGATCAAGATACTTTTCTCTTTATATAAATAATGTTATGCAACACAATGCTGCAATTTATGTGCACCAAAGCATAAAAATATATCAACTGAAATAGAAAACATTCTAATTATTCTTTCATTATAAGATAAGATTTTTATCACGTTAAATGGGAATGTTTTGTCTTTATAATGAGATATTTTTTATGTTCTGGCAAGAAACACTGCCGTAGGAAAGGGTTTAGGTCATTTTCTAAATTAGTTTTGAAACATCTGAAGAGAAGCAAAGTGATAAAAGGGACAAAAAAGTAAGAAAAAATATTTGATTATATTTAACTTTTTGCTTGCCTTAAAAATGATACAAACATCAGGATGAAAATCACTCATAATTCTGGTTCAAGCTAAGAACCTCACCTGTTGGAAGTGGTCAGTAGTACAGGTTTAGCTCCAAACACAGGTCTAGAATAAAAATATATAGCATTAAGATTCTCCTTTATCTGATCAAAGGCTGAGAAGCAGCAAAGCTAACAGTACTTGGTTGGATATACCTGCATCAATTGGCCCTTATATGTATATATGAAATATTTCTGCCATTTATATTTTCATACATTTTCACATAATAGTCAATAATTCTGTCGAGACTATAAGTCGTCTAATGACATAATACAACAATAGTTCTAAATAAATGTGATATAATATAGTTTAAGCTCTGTTTTGTGCCTTCCTTCCCTTTTAGTGCTCTTTGCTTGTCTATGCACTCGGAGACGAAGAACAGCAGAAACGCAGCATAATGTGATCCAGTGCAACAGCCCTGCAGTCAGAGTGCTTTCCCTGGGGAAGGAGCTGTAATGAGAAGCACAGAGAGCAGGTAATGGAGTGACGAGGACCGAGGTGCTTCATATTCATGCCTCATTCGCTGCCACGCAGCAACTCCGTCCACAAAAAGTCCAAAGGCAAACACGCCCAAAGACAACATCAGAACAGCTAGTTTCTGTCTTTTTCTTCCTGAGAACCTGAAATCATTTGTGGTTTCTTATTTAAAAAAACAGATATGTCATGCGGTTGTCATGAATAAGTGAAGTTATGCATCCTCCTCTTGCTAGAAGTCTGTTAGTGCTCATACATCCTTAACAGAAGTCTGCAATGAGACCATGCATCTTGATGCTTCTCTGCACAGCCAGTCAGGTCTGCTCAGGCTGTTTTTTAACATCCGTCTGGAAACCTGTTAAGGTTTAATGTTCTGCCACCTCTATTACTGTGTTTCAAGGCTTACCTCGCCCGCCGCGGACAGCGACTTGAAAAATACTGCAACTAATTAGAGTTCTCTCAGGAATAAAATGAAGGCTGAGAGAAATGGAATATGTTCCTCCAAAATAATTGGAGCGAGACAGTGATGACGTGCTGATATAGAGCTGCACCGAGGCAGTAAAACACAAAACCAGGCTCTGTCCTTTCACCCCTTTCGTGCCAGCTGGTCTTGTATTTTCAGATTTGTCAAAGATCCATCTTTTCCCTTCATTACCGGAGACAGATATACTGCTGTAGATGCAGAGCAGCCTCCTCTATCATGAGTGTGTGCGACTCGACCTTTGTTTCTTCGGCAGCGATATTGTGAGCTATACTTCTCTGAAAGTTTCAAATATACTCTTGCACACTGTCTAAAGTTTGCCAGATCAAAGTCTGGCACTGAGACATTGGGAATAAATGTAATTTTACAAGTCAGTGTGCATCCGTCTCATCTATCTCCTACTGTACAAACTTGTCTCATGAAAAAGATGTGCGAAGAGTTTCTTTGTCTTGAGCCATACCTCCCAACAAAGTCAAAAAGCAGTGAAGTTCAGGAACAACAGTACAAAGCTTTCAGAAAAGATAACAAACTTTATCAAATAGAAAAGTTAAAATCACCTTAATTTTGGATGCCCAGATAGCTCAACTGGTTGAGTGGGTGACCCATGACCAGGGGCTATACGTTCCCAGTGCAGTAGCCTGGGTTTGATTCCAGTTTGTGGCTTTTTGCTGCATGTCTTCCCCCCATTTTTTTCCTTCTGTGTCTGCCTGTCTACTAACCTGTCCAAAAAAGCCAACAAAAGACAACCCCCCCCCAAAAAAAGTAATAATTACCTTAATTTTTTGCAGTTTTAGGCCATACAAACTACGTTTAGTCTAAAACTGATGCAAGAAAAATGTACACAGTGTGTTCTTTTACCTCTCCTAATTAATGCTTCTTAACGTCTGATGGAGTTTGCATGAAAAATTAACATTTTGATTATTTACAGCTTGTTGTTTATAATTGTATTGTTTTGTCTCCACCATATATTTTACATGCACCTATTCACAGTGCTCACATTTTCAGGGCTACTTTCTGTTTATAAGTGATCAAAATGGATGATAATATACCTACTGAGCCTACTAGAAGGCAAAGGAAGTCACTACTGGTCGTATGTATGGTAGAGATATGCACCAATAACAGGCCGTTTAATGGTCTGCTAACAACCGTCACTAAACAAATTATGCAGAACTTAATGCATTTTAAAGTGGTGACTTATGTAAACATACAAACCCTCTATGACTGATTTAAATGGGAAAATTAGCTGTAGAGACCAAAACTGTTGGACTATCAGGCTGTAAACATGGTTACTTCTGCTTCAAAGTTGTGCATTTTAACATGGCTGTCTATGGAGATTTATTCACTTTTACAGTCAGCCTCTAGTGGCCATTTGGAGAAACTATGTTCCAGGGTGGTTTAAACATAGTTATGTTGCATTAATTGGTGGGTGTGCATTGTCCTGCAGGTATTTTCTGTATTGATTGTGATAAGTCATTTGAATCTAATTTTAGGTTGCCTTTTTATTAAAGAAAAGCCATAGCCAGTAGGTGAAAATTAGCCTTTATTGCTATTTTTAATTTTTTTGATGATGAATGAGCAATGACCCCATTTCTTAGGTGCTGGTCCTGCACTAATCTTTATATTTAAATCTGATTAAAGCGAGCAGCCTATTAGAAATATATGTTTGGTTTGCAGAAGTCTTCACCTGAGTTTCTTCCTTGTCCAAGCCATCTTGTCTTGGAAGTTAAACAGGAAACATGCCTCCAGAGCAGCTCGTTTATTGGTTCCCTGAGTAGGTGGACCTCCTGGAGTGTCCTGATTGGCCAGTTTAAATTGGAGCACCACGCCCTCTTCCCTATATATATATATGTATGAGTGTACTGGGAGAGAATTGAGGGAATGATTTGTTCAGAAGGCAGCACTCGTAACTGCTGAATGCAAGCTGTGAAAGTTCTTTTGTAAGTTTTCTTTCTCTTGCTATTTATTTGTTTCTTTTTCATCCTTTGGAGATGTGCTGTTTGTTCAAAAATTGCAAACAAACAACGTCCGATTTTCGAGCACATTGTTTGTCCTCCACATGGCTCAAAAGCTTTCCTGCACGCTCCTAGCAACAATTTCAGCAGCTGTCTCTTATTTTGTGGAAAGATGAACTGAATTACCAAAATTTGCCACCAAAATGCACATTTTTGATTTGAAGTAAGGGATTTGACCTTGAGCTTTAGAGCTAGCTGTGATGATCATACCTGCTAGTTAGTGCCTGATATACCGCTACAACTTTTTATGTGGCTGTTTCTGAGTAAGTACGAGCACACATTTCCAAGCCAGACTTCTCTTGTTTGTTTGTTACAGCACATTTTGTCATTAAGTTGTATATTTATGCAACATGATATGTTTTAATCATGATCAAAGCTCATTTTTTGCCAGATATGTGGCTACTGCTTTGTGTATTATAAGGAAATAATGTGTACCTTTTTCTCTTCATCTATTTTCTTGTGTAGTGCTGGAAGCAAAGACTGCTCCTACTGCTCTTCTGATCCTTTATTCTCCCGCCTGGAAAACTGCCTCGTTGCCTCATCGTGAGCGCCCACATCACAGCAGGTAATTCACAGCTAACACCGTCGACATTTTCCTTGTATTTTCAGCAGTTTGTTGATGACAGAAGGAGCAGAGGGACTCTGGGTGGCAGATACTTGCCCACACACATGCAGCGGGTCATTTACTCCTCGGTGGCCCATAATCTTAACATCACAGCAGTAATGTCTCTAAAGATACAAAAGTAGCTTTTATAGAATTTTTAAAGAAGCATTTGCTGATTCTGTAACTCCCCTTGAGTGGCACCAATGAAAAGAGCACAAATTATATTTCAGTTTTACAGCTCCTGTGGAAAAAAAAAATGGATAAACCCTCAGAATCAGAGGGATAAATTATTAATTTTACAGTCTGCACAGTGGATTTGAGATTGACATGCTGCGATTTCCAGATGCCTCTAAACACATCTGAGCACCACAACCTCCTCTCCATCACAGCAAGAAGACAAACTACACAAGAGGCAAACATCAAAGAGAGACAAGAATAACAAAAATACAGGAATGAGAAAAGAAAAAAAGCATAAAAAATGAGAAAGAAATGACCAGGAAGGGTTCCAGATTCGTCTCAAATGTACAACTTTCGTTTATGGTTGTTAACTTTAAAATAAACACTAAAATAATTTAATTCCTTGATAGCTTTGAGAAACTTGTACAATTCTTAATTTTGCAAAGGCCTTTCAAAAAAGTCTGAATAATATATTGGATTTAACAATATAAAGTGTGTCAAAAACTCTTCATTCAAACACTTAGGGTAGAAAGATAAAGTCATCACCTAGAAACACAACCCGCTAAACTGATTATTCTTTTGTGTGGTTGTATTAATTTCAGTCTCAACAACTGCTGGACAGACTGCGATGAAATTTTGCACAGCAATTCTTGTTCCCCAATGACTCCCTAATGAAAGTGTCTCAAATGCTTGTTGCTTTTAGCGATCCCCTAAACGCATTAACAAACGAGAGCGATGAGTCAAATCTCGCAGTAATAATTCATCACACCTGGGAGAGTCTGAGGAGCCGTCAGAGCAGATGTGATCCGATGACTGTCAGAGCTGTTTTACTGGACACCTGTTAGGACTGAGTGCACATCGGCTAAAAATACTGCTACAGCCAGCGGCATATTTGTCCCGGACTTCAAATTATTGTATCCACTCACTGATTTTACTGCTCTGGGTTTTAGTGTGAGCCATAAAAACACAAGAGGAGAACAATCTGCCCTAATGAGTTTCATCCGTAAGGCTGGTTTTATACAGCATCCTTGGAGAAATACACTGTGTTGTCTCTAAAAATAATTGAGCAGCTCTTTCTGATTTTTTAAATTTATGTTTTTGCTGTTCAGTTATGAAAGTAAATTGGAAAATTGCCAGAATGCAAAAAAGGTAAAAGAAAACCGGTCAAAGCAGCATAATAAACTAGGATTCATAATTCACATTGATAAAATGTCAATAAAAATACCCTTTTCAAATGAGTCAGTCATAGTTAATATATCCCATAAGAGCAGAGCACAAAAAAGCAAACAAGAAGCCATATTAGATTTGATATTTTTTAAACTGAATCCTCCTAGACCACATCCATGTTCTAAGAGAATATTACAAAAGAGGAGAAACGCAAAAGAAAAACAACAAACCAAGTCCAAAAGAACATGAAGTCAAAATGGAAAATAAACATGAAGTTGTTGAGCTGAGTCCAGGTTAAATTCATTTGGAGTTTTTAAAGAACTGTTGTGTGTAAACTGTGATTAAGATGATTTTGTAGTGTTGAATTGACACATTTATGTGGTTAAATCTGTGGTTCTTGCTTAAAGTTGTACATGTCACAAAACTGAAAAAATACAAACAGTCTGTGAGTTGTGGAGTTACATAGTGAAACAGCTTTTCAACATCTTTGTGGTGAGGAGAGTCAATCATGCATTGGGGCCGTAGTTTACATGACCCTTTATGTCCTTTACTTTTAAATGAAACCCTTACAGCACATTAGTATCAGTGGTTCTCCTGTTTGACTGCGAGTTTCTACACCTGCAAAGCCTGTAGTTTGCTTGTTAGATATGTCTTCAGCCTGCAAATGCATCTTCTCTGGATGCCAGAATTTGCAGAAGAGCTCAGTCTCCTTATATAAATGTCACAGGAAGGATGAGATGAAGACAACCTGGGCTGATTTTGTGAGGAATCCTGTTGATGGACAGCTAAAAATCACCACCTAGAGCTTCCTCTGCAGGAACCATTGTATACAGGTAGTTCTACAAACCTTCATTAGAGACAGTGAGATTTATGCATAATTTACTGCCTGTGGATGGAGTCACCTGTTTGTTTACTTTATTCTAGCAGGTAACTTAGTCAACAGCTACAAAGAAACAAACCCATATTTATTACTGCTCTACATGTGCTTTACCTTCTTCTTTTTTGTCTGTTATACAGTTTTTAAGAGCAGAAAAATATCTCCAGTGACTCTCTAATTCAAACCTTTGATATCTTAAACCTGTAATCAGGGCGTCTTTGATCTTCGTCTGTCTTCGCGATGCCGAGTCCTTTCTGTCTGCTTTAAAGATCTACTTCAGGCCTCTCCAGTGACGTTGATGGATTGAGTTTTGTTCCACACCAACTCAAGGCGATGAGTCACATGAAAATGATCAGCCTCTTCCTTCAGACTACCTGTATGCATTTGTTTGTCATTTAAATCCCTCTTGTCTTTCAATCAAGGCGAGCGTTCAGGTCGACCTGCCTGTGACGATTTACATCAAAGCAGGAAAATAGTTGCCGCCACGATAGGATTACATCGTAGAAAGTAATAACGGAGAAGATGGAAATTTCCGGACATGTATTTTACACCTCCTTGGATGTTAAATCAGTTGAAGCTAAAAATGCAGTTTAAATCTAGTGGACATGATGTGATGTAAACAAACGTGGGGCTCATTTGAATCTTATTTTGAAGTTTCACCACGGATCATAAATATGGGAAAAGAGGCTAAAAAAAAAAAGAAAAGAGCAGAGGAAATGTTTTTTGAGTTGAAGAACCTTCTAAATTAATTACCAAGAGTCACCCAATTTACTGAATTCTAATTTAAAATGTAATCAGTGAGATCTGCTTAGACTTTAGGACTAGAAATGTGTGACTGCGATGCTGCAGTCTGGCCTCTGCTAACTCACTCTCGCCTGGTGTGACTTTGTGAGCTTGTTCTGTGGATTTGCTGAACACTGAGTGAGAAACTCGGTGGATCATTAATTCCAATGACAGCTTCTCACCCAGAAACATTTTGACACGTTCTGCTTGCTCCGGCCATCTTTCTGGTTTTTGGGACTGCATAATGTGGACATTTGGAGACTTCTCTGCTGCTAAAACACATAAAAAATCCATCCAACTGCAACCTAATAGCACAAAGGATTGAACGTTACTTGAAAAAGATTTTATTTGTGTGCTTATAAATGAACGGTAGTTTCAGTGACTCTGCTTAAAGTCTCGTTGCTTTCATCAGTGATGTTTTCAGCTGCAGCAGGTAAACATGATCAGCTGTAGAAAGCAGTTTAATATGCTTTATTGGCATAAATGTCTGGTTCACAATGCTACCAAAACATCGAGGATGATGGATTTAAAGAAAAAGAAACGAAAAGAGGCAGGTACATTTAGAAACAGTAAAACTGAAATTCATGAAGTGGATGAAAGAAAATGAGAAAAGCACTTAGAAGAACAAAAAAGAAGGAAACAAATTTAAATTAGTGATGGGACAAAATTAAAACAATTAATCAAATTAATTAGAGGCTTTGTAATTAATTAATTGTGATTAATCACACTTTTGCCAAATTGCAATATTTGACACAAAAAGCAAAATTTTTCAATTCAGATAAATTTTGATTGACAACTGAATTGATGTACAGACATATACATGAACTTGAACAAGAAAAAATGTTTCATTTATATTTATCTGCATTTTTCATCTGTCTACTACATTCACAGATTACTGCAAACTCAAAGTGCAATTATAGCCAATTATAGACCTTTTTGTAAACTCAAGCACTTTCAGTGTCTTGAAAAGTGGTCTATTATGGGATGGCTACACTGTTTGCCTGTACCAGAACTGTCATAGCTAACATATGGTGCGTCGCCCCGAAGCTCATTTACATAAAGTAGTTGAATTTATGCAAATACAGAAACAGAGGTCCGACTCATCGCAAAATTTTCATTAAACGTCTAAACTAGCTGTCGTCGAACTAAAATGAGGACAGATTCAACAACTTATTTCTCGCCGAACAGTTTTCTTAATAAAAGAGAAAGTTTGCGACTGAGCAGCCATGTTGATCCGACGTTTGTGCGCTGATTCCATCCTGTGTATCTCCTTCACAGTTGGTAAACAGACTTTAGTTGCATTACCGCCACCTACTGAGCTGGAGTGTTCATCAGTGTTACCGGTGTGCCAGAAATTGATATCTATCTATCTATCTATCTATCTATCTATCTATCTATCTATCTATCTATCTATCTATCTATCTATCTATCTATCTATCTATCATCTCTCTATCTATCTATCTATATATCTATATATGTGTGTGTGTGTGTATATATGTATATATGTATATATGTATAATATATATATGTATATATATATAATATATGTGTGTGTGTGTGTGTATGTACAGTCTATGCAAAATAGACAGGATCAAGATAATTCAGTGATGTTGTAATTCCTTTAATATACCTCAGTTGTGACATTCAGACAGATATTGTGCAGCTTCGTGTTGCTCTTCAAACAGAATGTGTTATTTTTTATTTTTCTCTAGTCACTAAACTAAGGCTTAGAAATATTTTTGGACCATTTAAGAGCCATGAGTTGAGCAATTCTAACGTGTAGAGTTTAATCAGTGTGTCAGATACATTGGACACATTCTTCTTTAAGCTAAAATTAGCATTTAAAGTGCATTAAAATTGCCACTAACTACATAATTAGCGAAAAACCTGCATAGAATCCCTTGAAGGTCTGTTAGCACAATTAACTAACAAACCAGTATTAATTACAGTGAATTGAAAACTGATTAAAACAAGCCAATAACGGCAAAAACGTGTTGCCTAACCAACCAACAAATGATGACAAAATGAGTCATTAAATCAAAAAAAATTACAGCCGTACACTGATCAGAGGGAGGAGATTTGGTCAATGAATCTTCATGACTTGAAGGAGAAAGTGACTTAGTCTGTATTTCATGAGAAGTCGATGCTTTTTGAAGGGAAGTCTATGGGATCTTTGTGAACCAGTGGAGTCTTTTGAGCCTCACGATGCTGAGTTGTATTTACAGTTAAATGTATTTCTTTATTGGCTTCAATTTCAAGCCGTAGTAGTCGAAGTTAGCAGCCATAGCTGGTAAACATCGTGGAGCATTAGGCAGCTAAAGAGCCACAATGTTTCCCTCAGGAATCATTAGAGTCGAGCACAGAGCAATGCAGAGAGTAGAGAGTGGACTTCATCAAGAAGCAAACATCTTTTTTGGTGAAAGTGTAAATTTGTGATCATATCGGCTGAATGAGGTCAGAAATCAATCCAGGGTGACATTTTGTATATTTGTTTCCTTTCTTTCTTTATTTTTGAAACTTTTTTAAATGAGAGCTTACAAAAGTTGCATAACAGAGCAGAACATTTCAATAAACCCCTTAAAGTGTAAACACAGAGATGTAATTTTACCATCTTCAGCAGTACAAAGAAATGAGCCTGCAGCCAAAATGAGTTTAAACTGCACACTGGCAGCCAAACCTTTAATGGAATATCTCCTAGAAGTTTGTGCTTTTTAATCTCTTTCCCTTTAAAGAACTCCTTTATCAGTTTGTGCTTTCATTGAGATTCTAAATATGTTAGTATTCCTGTTCCTTCTGTTTTATTTATTATTTGTTTATTGATTTCTTAATTTGGATTCAGCATTTCCTGGGGTGCACAGGAAAAGTAATATAGCAGTGTTCTCTATTAAACATGTGGAATATTCTTGACTATGAGTGCTGATAATATTAAAAATATCAGAATCAGTTTTAATGGACAAGTATGTACACAACATACAGGAAAGTTGGTTCCAGCTGTTGGTGTCATCCTAGGAATAAGGAAACAGTATAGTAAAATAACTATTCCCACTGCAATAACCACCCTGAACAAAATAAAATAAGACACTGAGCACTATATATTTATTTATTTTTATCGGCTGCTGTTTCTTTTTAACACTTCTTTTAGACATCTACTTTGTGAGCTTGTGCTTTCAGTGTGTTTTTATGTGTTGTATTTTATTGTTGGAGCCTGTCAAAGAAGAATTTCTGTCACCATTTGGGACAGACAATAAAGTTTATCTATCTATCTATCTATTGACAGAAGAAGAGAAAAAAATAGTAGTAATAAAAATAACAAAGATGTATATACAGATATTTACACAACTAGAAAAGAATATATAAACACAGTAGGGCAAAATGGGAATTGCTACAGTCATAATACAGTGCAAAAAGCAGAGAATACTGTTCTTAGTGTAAAAATAATGTACATATGCATTGGTATATTGTATATTGTACAGGTGTATTAATTTAAATAAAGCTCAAGAGACTTTCTGGTTAAATACAAGCAAAAAGTGATGCATTTTTTTGAAAGCTGATGGTGTGTAGACTTGTTTCCTTTTATATTATTTTGATCCTGTGAACTTAACTTACCGTCCAGCAGGTTAATAGAACCACCATGGGTGCATCCTGCTTAAAATAAAGAAACTTTTGCGGCACTAGAGAGCTACAAAGTTAACTCTATAATCGTCTCTGTTGGTGAAGTGGCACTAAAATAGGTTGTTCATATTTAAAAGTTTGTGGAGTTATGTGACAATCGGCGTACGTTTGTCCGTCTGTCTGTTAGCAACATTACTCAAAAACAGACTGACAGATTTGGATGAAATTTTCAGGGAAGGTCAGAAATGACACAAGGACCAACTGATTAGATTTTGGCAGTGATGCAGCTTATAGTCTGGATCCACGGATTTATTAAAGATTTCTGTACTGCAAGATAGCGGCACGGCGTAACTATGACAACAAGTGAACACTACGTCAGCTGCCTTCTGACAATCGCATGATTGCGATCCAACTACATATCGAACGCTGCGGACTTATTTGGACTTATCAGTCCTAAATGATACAAGGAACAATTGATTAAATTGTTGGGGGTGTTTCTGAGTCCCATCAATTCCCGCCGCCTGCTACATATTTAGGTCACGCGATTCAGTATCTGTAGATGACATACACATGCATAACACACGCCTGTGCTCAGCGCAAAGTCATTTTTTATTAAAGATTTCATCTGTAGGAAATCATACAACGACTAAGCAGCCTTGGCAGAGTACTGCGGTCTCTGAGTTTCTTTTGTAGTTTTTTGAAAGCTGCCATCATCTTCACACTGTATTTAAACATTTCCCATCTAAGGTTGTAGCGTTATATCATAAACTGAGCGACAATCCTCAAAGCGTCGTCTCTAAAGGACAAATTAGACTTCTAAATCTTCTAGTTAACCTCTGTTGAACCATTTTTGGCGTCTCGTGAGGAAGCCAACAAGTGAAGCTATATGATGCGTTTAAAGCCCTGCTCTTTCATCCGGCGCAGCAACAGCAGTTTGCTTTTCTTCTCGCTCGTGGTAGGGAAAAGCCAATTGATCCAACACACCGAGAATGTCGGCTTCAATCACTTCCAAATGAGCTGACATGACTGACAACAGCTGAGCATGATCCAGAGAACCTCAAGGCAGGATGGAGACGGTGTAATTAACCCGCCTTGGAGAAGCCAGAACACAGTTTAATATTTGTGTTTCTGTTGCAGTGGGACTGACTTGGTAGACTGTGCGTTACGGCTCATTGTTGTTTCCAGTAAAGAGCTGGTCCGTCTTCCAGAGCACACTCGAGCCTTGAGGGGAAACATGATTCAGACGAAAAGGGTGAAAAGAAAATAGGATTTTTCAGTATTCTGGCCACGACCTTTGGAGCAGCAAAGATAAAAGCCCAGAGTAGGGAAAGAATGGAAGCTTGTGCGTCTGAATCAACATCTGATGAGTTTCTTGTCAGAAAGTAATAAATAATGCACTGCTGAGTGAGATATTTGTCTGGTGACTCCAGCTGCAATCACACCGGCAGAGAGCGAATCAGGCCAGGCTGTGAATAATTCACGTTTTTGAATGTCTGGTTAATTAAGATTTTCGTATTTTATGTTGACCATACTTCAAAGACAGAAAATCCCTCTGACATTAACAACTTGGTTTTAAGGATGGAGGGAGTGCAGCACAAACAAGCGCAGTTTGGATATTGGAACATTTTTCTGTGCTTTTTAAAAAAATTTCAGACTTGACACAGACATACACAAACCATTTTTGAACAACACAATTCTATTTATTAATTTTAAGAAGTGAAATAAATATTTAGACTGTTTTCAATCCACTAATTGGAATTTTAGCCTTAGAGCAGCCAGTTGCATGAACCTTTGTTAAGTTAAAACTTAAACAGAGGATTACACATTATTAAATAAAAACGTGCTGCAACACACAAACTAATCTGTTATTAATGAATAATTTCTCCATAAACCTGCCTCGTTATGCAGCTTTTTGACAACACTAATGTTAACTTGCTAATACAACCAATTTAGAGTGAAGAGGAAAATATTAAATACGAAGATTACAAATACCTTAGAACAGGGGTGTCAGCGTTTGCAAAGCAGCGACGTTGTAAAGTGTAAAAAGTGCAGAGAAGACATTAACTGCAAATTGTAAATTTGTACAGCTATAAATTTTAAATAATTTCTCAACTTTGACAAGTTGTTTTGATCGTAAGGTAAAATACTCGATTGCTCATTGTTCCTTTGTCATTTTGTCTCTCATTTTTGTAATATTTTGTCTTGTTTTTGTTGTTTTTTGTCTTTTTTTGGCTGACTTTTATCGTCTTTTTATCGTAATAATCTAGCTCTGATAAACAGATGGGCAGCTGCTTCAAAAAATATTGTTTTCTTGTCTGAAAAAATCCAAAAATTCAGCAAAAAAAATTCCCCAAATTTCTGAAAATTTGCAAAACCTTTAGGAAGAAAATTCCAATAATTCCTTAAAAGTTTCCCTTAACAGTATTATTTTTTTTAAAAAAATCCCCCAAATTTGGCAAGAAAATTCTTGTAAATATTTTCAAAAAATGAGTAAAAATCTCCCAAAAAATGTGATTACATATATATCAGCAAAACTTCTAATAATTTCTTTAAGAACATTCACAAAAAATCAACCAAAATCCAGCGAAATTCGCTGGATTTTGTTTGATTTTTTTTGTGAATGTTCTTAAGAAACAATTTTTTGTTAGCATTTCTTTTTTCCACCAAAAAATGTTCAGAAATTTCCCAAAAATGTTGAAAATGTGGACATCAGAAGTTTCACTGTGAAAATAAATTTTTTTCGCAACATTTTCAAACTTTAAAACGGGTCCGTTTGACCCACAGGACGACACGAAGGTTAAAGAGAAAAGTGGAACGACACAACCCTTCCAATAAAGAGCAAATGAAAATTCTCATCTCTTAAGAAAGGCAGAAAACCTACAAGATTTGAATGTAAGTAAAGAAAGACGTTTACTGCATTAAGTTCCTAATGTAGGGGCTGTTTTTCTAATATAGTCAATCTAAACTGCTTGTTTTAATCTTATCTTACATAGGAGCAAATACCCAGCTGTTCAACTGAGTAGTGATGCAATTATTGTACGGTGATTCTTAAGTTTTAATGGCAACACCCAACTTTGCAAAACACCCAAAGGGACTTTAAATGCAATGTTGGTAAAGGATGTATGGTATTTATCTGGTGCAAAACAATCCTGTATATCAGCTGCACAAGGTCAACAAACCAACCGGCATCATTCAGGGATGTTTCCCTTCCTTGACAGGACTGTGGGTCGTAACATAAATACAGTATTATCAGAGACCTACAGATACGGGAAACAATAAAAAGATCAGTACTTTCATTTGTCCCATGCAATGCCTGTGAATTGAACCTCACTTGATTAGTTTGCGCTGACATTACAAGACAGTTACAACACACAAGACTTGCGCTCTGGCTGCAGGCTGGGTGGCACATGGGAGGGGATAAACACATGTGAATGCTTTTTACCTGCCTCTCCAAATTCTAAAATTGAGCTAATGCATATGCCTGCGGGGACTTTACAGGCTGTGAAAGCTCTGGATTATATCATCCTCTTCTGAACAGCCGTCAGCCCACCACTTTTCTAGTTGAGGCTAAAAAATAAACCCTCCTCTGCATTGAAGCGAGCAAAAACACCAGCTGGTGCTGATTCAGTGGGGCACATAGTCATAGTCCACAGAATTAAGGCACTCTGAAATGTGAGTTTTCCTGCTTCTTGAGTTTTCGTGAGATGAATCTGTAAAACAAAATGTACTAAAAACAGGAGAATTAGCTCTAGGAAGTCCACACATGAACTGAAAATGGATGTAAAAATGTGATTTTTGCCCACCAAATCCTTTTTGTGAGGCCTGTAGTGTTCAGTCATAGAGGTGTTAGTCAAATTATGATTTTGGCACTGAGGTTAAAATTAGTGTTAATGCTGTATTTTAATGAAACACATTTGTAATAATCTGTCTCTGGATAATGCCCATTGTTGTGTTACTGACTTGTTCCAAAGGCATCAATTTTTCCCTTCATAAGAGCTTAACTGGACTTTTATTTGCATCATTCACATTATTATCTACTGTAAACACTTTATATTGATCATGTGTATCTATATCCAGTATATAAGTAATTCTGCTTATCATCCACAGACAATCCTGCACCTTACTGTGCACATTTCTCCAGAGTATCCACCCAACGTGCTCAAATGTGGTGTTTACTCTTTATTTACTAGTATATAGCATGTAGAATTTAGTGTTTAATTGTTGTATTTAGGTTGTACCAGGGGATTTTTGAATAATTTTGAGCTGAATTTGATCTTCTTTGTCACTCTTGAGTTGATTTTTGACATAAATTGATGACAACTCAACATCGTATTTCGGGGAAAGCTACATATTGCACGTCAAATGTTAAAATTTATCATTTATAAATGTACGCTTACCTTTAAATTGAACATAACAGTAGCAACAAATAACATGCTGGACTGTATATGATAGAGCCAAATCCTTGAAGTTTTGGCTTAAAAGATGATTTCACAGTTTTAAAGAGAAGCAAAGTCTTCTTTTTTTCAGGAAAGAAACAGAGAAGAAATAGGTGATAATAATTAATTAAATACGTTTAATTTATAGAGAGTAATATTCATGCAATGTGCAGTAATTTGTAGAACTTTGCTGATGTTATTCCACGTCTTGGATGCATTTTTATAATTTTGCAACACTTTATTTCCTATGTGTCTTTATATAATGTCATATATGACTATTTATATACTACATGTTGGATTAAAGTTCTGTCATTTTGTTTTCTTGGTGGAAAACTGGGTTTAACCCTTTGTTTCATGACAGAATCAAACCACATTCCTTTAAAAATCCTTCATTTTCTTTCCAATAGCAGTCAGACCTAAATATCTCTCACTCTAATCTATTATTTCAAAGCCAGTTTAATTCACATTCATTACTTGGGCTGATCCATGAAGTTGATAAACATCATTTTTTATGAGCCCTGAGGGCAGAGAAAGCTCTCACAAATGCATTTATTAAAGATGTCAATTTTCTGCCATCCTGGAGGGCGTTTTTTTTTTTTTTTTTTTTTTTTATTCCTCTGTGATAAATGTTTTTCACATACTCTGGATAAAATGATAACAGTCCTATAATTGCCTCAGGCGTGTGGTTTGGAGCATGTAAGGTCAGTCAGGCAGTGGCCATTAGCAGGCTGCTGTCAACCTGATGACCATTAATGTGATGGTACTTGCTGCCTGTCGCCTCCATTAGCCTAAAGAGCAGCCGGCACAGCCTTTGGCCCCAAAAGTTCTTAAACAATATGAATCCAGTTGATGGTGAATAATAGCAACGATACTCATAAATTATTCACAGCTTGAACCGCAGCATCGTATAGAAGAATCTCCACGTGTTCAAGCCTCAAGAATAATCGAAATGTAATCACGAAATAATGAAATAAATAAACATCTGGATGCAAAACTCAGCAGTTACCACTTGGGGTTTGAATACAGATCAATGCGTTTATAGATCCAATCACTGAGGCACACATGAGCTAGAAGGATGGTAGCATCATTATTGATGTTTTTCTTTACTGACGAGACATCGTGTTTTGATCGTCCGTCACTTCTGACTGCTTATTGGATAAATTATTTGCACAATTATTGATGTTTTCTGACAGCAGGTGAATTCTCATCTGACGGATCCCTGAAACTGATGTTTGCAGCTCAGTATCTTTTAAAATGTCAGCCATCTGCATCAGCGACGTCAGGATTTGTTGACGTAAAAAACGCTATCTGTGCCTTTGTTTAAAACATAAAAAGACAGCATACTTAAGACATAGAAGAATAGTAGCTAGAAAAACATGTATCCTTATTGTGTTGTCTTGACAGCTGACATCATTTCCACACCAGAAGAAAACAGCTTTCTTCACTCCCCTGTGATCTTAAATGACCTGCACAGTCTGCAGTTACTTATTTTTGTTTTTGCTTGGAGTAAGCTAAAGAAAACAAACTTCCAGATATCACTTTGAACCACCCTCAGATGTTTTGAGCATCCGATCAGTGTTTCTAATCCATCTTCAACATTAGTCATCATTCAGTCTGCAGCAGATGAGAAGGATATAGAGCTATATTATTATAAGAATATATTACTGACAAAATTCATTAGAAGTTATCCAGAGAACACAATTGCTTTAAGAAAAGACATCTTCTCTGTAAGCCTGAATTTATTTGGGTTTAGTTTAATTAAATGAACCTGAAATATGAACATTAAGGAATGCTGAGATGTGTCAATTATGGCTACTAACTCCTAAAACTAATAATTTGTTGTAGCCAGACTGTGTTTTCTTCTTAATGGACGGCTGATTCTGATCATCTGTTGACTCAACATAAACAGCTGAAGCACAAAATAATGGCGACTAAAATAATGTTTTCAGCCTTCTAGTGGGATTTTAAAAAATTTTAGCTTCAATACATCCGGTTTTTAAGACCTTTTTCATGTCTTTTAGAAGATTCTGTAGTTATTTAACCACTTTGACAAAATAAACTAAAATTATCTGTTAAAGGCCCGTTGTGTTGACTTTGTCTCATTTATTTCCAAAACTGTGTATCTTCTCTGGGATTTTCCTGGTTCTAGCTTCTTTTTCACTCTTATTTTATAATATAATTCTACTACAATTTTGTTTTATTTTTCAAATATTATTTTATATATATAGGATATTTTATATGTAGCTTTCTTTTCTTCAACCACTGTTAAGAATTGCATAGATCTTGTGATATATATATATATATTTGTACTAAAGGACTTCAGGAAGATTAGTGACCACATCATTAGTACCCTTTTTTGTCAGTAAACAAGAAACTTAGATGATGCACATGTAAATGTTCTTGTATTTAAAATAGTCTTTCGTCTGTTTCTTAAATCTTTTGTGCTGCTGCCTTCAGAGGATCACTAAAGTTAGTATTCATAATATATAGTTTACTAAGAAATCCTTTGAAACACCAAATAATGTAGAGTTGTAGACATATACAAGAACATCTTAGAGGTTAACGTGTTTGGGCAAGTATAATGTTATTAATGAAGTGTCTGTGGTGAGAAGTGTTATTTATACATGTTTGAATAAGCAAATACATTGATATTTTACCAGTTTTGATTTCTTGTTCATGTGTCTAAATGGCCAGTAAATGTTTCCTAACACACTGAACATGTTCCTTAAATGTATATAACAGTATATACTTAAATACAGTATAACTATCTAAACTGTAAACATTATATTTTTGGTACATTTTTGACATTTCTTTCTACTTTCACTTGATCAGAGCAAAGAAAACTCATTGTATATTTGCTGTGAGTCAATGTTTTACAATAACAAATCTGAAATAGATTGAGGGTTTTATGTTTTTTAGGCGTTGCACTCAATCAGGATCAGTTAAACTCTTGAAGAGACATTTGGAGTCGAGAACAAATGAGCTCGGTGTTTCTAAACGCTGAGTGCAACTCTAAAATATCACAGAATCTCAGGTGATCATTCATCCTTTGACCTGAAAATTAGCGTCCTATCAGACATCAGTACTGAGGAGAAACTTTATTCTTTGAAAGACCATTTATTTCTCCTCCGTGTGGTGATTAACCAGCATCGGCCTGTGTGTTTAGACACTCAAAGTTGACGGTTTTGTTATTGGTTGATGGATGTGTGGTGTATTCCACTCTGACAGGGCTTATTAGTAAGAGTAATGCCTGCTGTCTGGAGGCCATCTCTGCCCTCCGAATGATTACACTTGTTGCTATGAGGAATTCACCTCCTGGGATTGTTCATAATCGTTAACTCCTTCAGGTCGAGGCTGTTTTTCTTTATTTCCACCTGAAAAATCATCATCAGATGTAGTCAGTAATAGCTGTGAGACTGTGAAGCCAAAGTGAGCAATCTTGGACTCCATGGATAAGAGACACTTGTGAAATTATAGGATACAGTTGTGAACAAAAGTTTACATGCACTTGTAAAAACCACGTTTATCATGGCAGTCTCCGATGACGCCTAGAATTCGTAATTTTTCTGTGATGTAATCATTGAAACACATGCCTTTGTCACAAAGACAATCTCGTACTTTGGTTCTTTCATCAATTTGTTATAGGTCTTCTGGAAATATGACAAAATGTGCTGGTTCAAAAATATACATACAGCAATTCTAATATTGGGTTAGACACTCTTTGGCCGGCGCTTTTGGTAAAAGTGCTTTTGGTAGCCGTCCACAAGCTTCTGGTTGGATCTTTGACCAGTGCTCTTGACAGAATTTGTTGACTTTCTAACACAGACTTGTTTCTTCATCACAGTCCACGGGTTCTTGAGTCCGGACTTTGTGAAAGTGGGTCTGAAACCTTAATTCTAGCCTGATTTAACCATTTCTTTATGACTTTTGATGGCTGTTTTGAGTCATTGTCTTCTCAAAATACCCAACTAGGTCCAAAACCCAACCTTCAGGCTGATGATTTCAGGTTTTTGTGAAGAATGAGGCGGTCATCCTCCTTCATTATTCCATTTACTTTGTGTAAAGCACCAGTTCGACAGCCCCAGAGCATAATACTGCCACCACCATGCTTGATGGTAGGTTTGGTGTTCTTTCGGCTAAAGGCCCCACCTTCTGTTCTCCAAATTTATTTCAAGTTATTGTGGCTAAATAGCTCAATTTGACCACAGAACTTTTCTCCAGAAGGCGTCTCAGGCCATGGCAATGTAAAACACACTTGACACCAGTGTTCCAGCAGCTTCTAATTCACTGCGGATCTGCTTTTTGGTGATTTTTGGTTGACTCTTGACCATCCTGTACAATTGTCTCTCAGCAGCTGGTGATAGTTTGTGTTTTCCTCCTGATCGTGGCAGTTAAACAACTTTACAATGCACTTTATGATGATTTTGGGATCTGTAGCTGCTTTGAAATGGCTCCAAGTGACTCTTCTGACTTTAAGTCATTGATTTGCTTTTTCAGATATGCACTCAGCACGTTCGATTTATTTCATTTATTTATTTTTTTGGTTTTTGTGTCTGAGTCTGAGTCTATCAAATAGGCCCTATATAAATTGGATCAGAGGAGTCAGTAGCTGTAGTAAATTGTAATCGCTCATTAGAAGTTAAGAGGCCACGCCAGTAGGAAAATCTCATTAACCACTTTCTATGTAACCAAAACTGATAAATCAAATTGCTGTATGTATATTTTTGACCCAGCTTATTTTTACTCATATTTCCAGTAGACCTTCTATGAAAGAACCAAAATGCATGATTGTTTTGTTTTTTTTGACAAAGATCCGTGTGTTTCAGTGATTCCAACATAGAAAATTAGGAGCTTTAGAAGTCTTTGGAAACATAAGACTGCCATGATATACGCGACCTTTACAAGTGCAAGTACACTTTTGTTCACAACTGTAAGTCTCTTTGTTCCTTCCACTGGGGCAAACTCTTCACTTTCACCAAATGAAAACTGCTAAATAGTGAGTAAATAACAGCCTGAAATCAAATTTGATTGGAAAAAAAAAAAAAGAATCCCGTGCTTCTGCTCCATCTATTCCAGTCCCAGTGGTCCCAGGTGGCCTCTTCAGTGACTGTTCCATGCTTGGCAGCCTTTGAAAAATGGCTCTGGTTGTGTTTTTGTAACAGATATGGTCTCGTTCTGCTGCAGCGACCTCGAGGGTGAAAGAGGTTAAGAATAGGGGCAAGTGTGTGACGCCTGCTGGTCGTAGCTGGTTGGTGGTCGCAACGAATCAGGGGAACATCTGTTGCCTCCATTCAGCTGCAATACATCTGAAATGACAGGAAAAAAGGTTTCAGAGGAAATAAATCAGTGTCTGAATTGTCTCATAAAACTGAAACCAAATTAATATCATCCAACAAGTATTACTACATGCAGAGTACACACAGAAACTAGCTTTCTAAGAAGTCAGACAACTGTAGAGAGCTGTAAAATGAGGTGAAAAACAACTTCAGATTTTAATCTCAAAATCCAATCATGCTTGCATCCTCGGAAACATTTGGACCTGATAGAAACCGTCTCAGATCTTAGAATTAACCAGCCCATCTGGCCGTGTTCCTCGAATGTAAATCACTGGGATTTACATTCCATTCCTCCCAGTGTTCAACCTTCTGCTTCAAGCTGAGTTTATACTACAAACATTAGGATGCCAGGATGCAGCGGAAATGATGTGACCTCAATCTGCAGCTAAATGTAAAGAGGCGGAATTATTTAAAAACAACGCTTTTAAGATGTAAAAAGAAAAAAAATAGAGCTTCATGTGTTTCCATTTGGTTGAGGTGAAGTAAATAAATGCATTTCCTGAAAACTGGGGTAGTAATTGGTGTTTAAAATGCAACTGTAGTTTGTGGTTTTAAGTTTTTGGGCATAATTTCTTTTGGTAGCTTTTTTTTGTTTTTCAGGGAATTTTGCAGGAAATAATTTGTAATTTAATACAAAGATTAGGAAGATAAAAACAAAGTATTGGGCATATTTTATGTTGTGTTCGTTTAGAAAAAGTTATTCAGTTGAAGGAAACAGTTCACTTAAATCCTAATATATTCTTAACAGTTTTTTGTTAATAAACTGAAAAAGTATTTTGAATTAGTTGCATTCATGTTGTCAAAATTCACATTTTTATTCATATTGGCTGTAGATTATACATGGCATTTATTTACACTCACGGTCCCAAGAATGAATGAATGGATGAATGAATGAATGAATGAATGAATGAATGAATGAATGAATGAATGAATGAATGAATGAATGAATGAATGAACGATTTTTGTTACCATTTGCAGGTCAAAATTTCAGTTAACTAGAAAACTGATCCCATTCCACTCGGCCACTGCTGGAGTTTTTGAGCTAACAAATGTCCTATGCCGACACAATAAACTAAAATTACAGTGAGAAATTAATGCAAAAACTAAGTGTCTTATTCAGGTGTTGGGATTCATGTGGCATCACAACAGTTTTAGTGCACTTTTGCATTGATTCTCCAAGTATCTGGAACTCCACTGAATGGATGAACACCATTCTTACCTAAGATGTTCCCTCGTTCCGTGTTTTGATGACTGTAGAGGAGACCGTGTCTAAGAAATTGGTCCAAAATCTCCCATTAGTGACTTTTAAAGCCATAATACAAGATTCCCATCATTTTCATCCTCATCAGACTATTCAGTGACCCCTCTTGCCCTGTGGATGGATGCATTATCATCATATCAGGACAGAAAAGTGATCATTCTAACTTTGTATTGATTTACAGTGACCGTTCCCTCTAAAGGTAACAGCAGCGATGCCAAACCAAGCAAGCAAAATGCCTCACAGCATAACAGGAACACTAGATCCTCTAATTGTAAAGTTCAGGTTTTTCCTTTAATTTGTCGCCCGTCTGCTTGCTTACAACCTGTGAGGGTGTTTTTTTTTTTTTTTTTATGGGAGGATGATTTCATATAAAGGTGTCCTAAATCCTCTTATTTGGGTTTAAAGATCACAACATTTGATTTTTCCTGTGAATCAGTAGAAACTGCACCACAGTCTTGTCCAAATAAGATTTCTGTTACAGAAACGTGGAGAAGAGCTCAAATGAAGTGCAAAATATTCACTTTTCTAGGCAACTTTAAAGTTCCATTTATTCATAATTATTTTCAGTAATGCTTCTTAACAAGTGTGTCTTTGTGTGACAAATCCTTTGCATGACTCAGCTGTCTTATTGTATTATTGTGTATTTGTCATTCCCTTTGTATGAAACCTCCTGAATAAATAAAGCTGAACTAACTGAATCATCTTCATATTCAGAGAAGACATTTTGAGATGTTTTTTTCATCTCTCAATTGAAATTCATGCCGTCAATGAAAATATTGACATTTTAAAATGGTGATTAATCAGAAAAAACATCAGATGACATTTAAACGCGTAAGACCTCAAAGTTTTGCATTCAAAAAGGCAAAAAGCCTCAAGAAAAACACCAATTACAGTCAAAAATCCCAAAAAAAGAACTTTTACACTGAATATGAATCAAAGTGAAGTGATTCACCCTAAAGGATAAAACAGCAACAACAACAACAAAAGAGCTGAACATTTATGAAACATGCAACAAAGTACAAAAGCAGATTTTGCATCCATGAGAAGCTATGAAGTTTTGCTTTAAATGTAGATGGCACTGAACTTCCTGCAGTCGTGGAGTAGTTCTGGGCTAACCAACTCCACTCGCCCCCATAATGTTTTTACCTCAAATACTTACAAGTGTTGCAAACCTCTTTATAAACCAGAATTTGGTCCAAAGATATCCAGTTGGGAGCCTGAAAGAAGTCCACTAGTGGGAATCCTTGTTATGCATATTTAAGCCCCATGGGCTCAAAATGTGCAGAAATTTGCAGATGCGTTTGGATCATCCAGGTATCTTACGGAAGAAGCTTGAGAAACATTTGATAGAAAACTAGTTCTTCTAAATTAATTTAAAGCCAACTGTAAGCTCTTGTGCAATGAGACACCCATCAGTATTGGTTCATTTGACAAGTCATGTGACTCCAAGTAAACTATCAATAATCCCGTCAACTGAAAAGAAGTTCTGTATGAACTGGATTACTCTAAGTTCACAAAAAATGCACGTTCTGGTTTGCACCTGTGACTCCATACAAACAGGTTAATTAACAAATCAGAATGAAAGCTGCAACAGGAGGGTGTGCGTTGAGGTGATTCTTCGAGGTGTGTGATTCGATGTCTTCCTGCTTCCAGCTCTCAGTCTGCTCCATCAACTGATACACAAAGACTTTAATTGGCACAGGTGTGGCTTGTTGTCCTCGTGGGCTGCACCTGCCGCTCTGCTCAGCTTCCACCCCACTTCCTGCCACATCTGCCCCACATACCGGACTAACAAGAGACAGGAGCTGTTCTCAACACTGTAACACACAATCAATAGAATCTATACAGCTTTTTTATTCTTTTTTTTGAGCTCATCCCCCTGTTTCATAGTCAGGAGACTTGTGATAATACCACCAGCACCTTCTGACATAACACCCATCAATAGTTGATACAAGTCCTTGGTGTAACGAGTGTGGAACTTGAAGCTTGGAGGGAAGAATTTCTCATGGGAGGGAGGACATGTGATATGAAATAGGAAGTGTGAAGGGATACGTTTTAATAAAATATCTGAAAACGCATGTTTCTTTGGGGAACAGCTCCAGGAAGAGAAAAAAAACGGGTTGATGAAGCCATGTGTACTGATTATTGAAAGCTCAGCTGTTGGTTTGTTGGATTTAGCTGCACACTTTTGGAGATTATTTTGCATCTTAGTTGATTATTAGAACAAAGTGGCCCCACTGCCTCTGAGGGATTTTATCCAAAAGAGAAATGGTATTACTAATACAAGGTCAGCCACCAGGGGTGAAGTAAAATTTAGAAAGTCCTTCTTTGCACAGAATACCTTTTCTATTAAAGGTTGCTTAAACTGGAGTATTTTAGCTATAGTTATCAGAGCAAGTTCCACCTTTGTCAGTTTTAAGAGACAGTGTAAGGCATGGCTGATTAACAGTCAGACTTGTGAACATTGAGAAAATCAGGCACTTTATGACAGGTTCTGCCTAGAAAGCACTTTACTAAAATAATAGCACTTTAGGGTATGTTTAACCCAGCCAGAATTAATTTATCATCATTGTCTTTGTTTTGCTACATTATTTTTATACGTCCGTAACCCTGTATGTTTTTCTTTTATGTTTGGGACAACGGATGGAAATTAGTCTTGCTCTAAATCCGGCTTATTAACTGCAACATCTTGTAAACTTACTGGGATTGTACGTTCATTAATATGCACTGTTCCATCCAAATAAATAGAGAAATAGAAATGGAAGCTCTAATAATTTAAGAATTGAAAAAAGTTAAGAAAAATGCAAATGTTCTGTAACAACGGAAGAACGTTCTCAAACCAACATGCAAAATCAGTTTACAGATGTTATCTATACTTCAGCTGATATGTTCTACAAAGGTGAAACTTTCTGCCTGCCATGTTCTGAGGATATTTTGGGGAAGTTCTTCAGGTAACACTTCATAGAACGTTCTTCTAGAAAACACTCCCTCAATGTTTAGTGATGACAAACGAAGAATGTTCTTAAACCAACATTCAAAAATGGTTTTCCTGATGATTTTACAGTCTTACAGACAGAACTTTTTTTTATACAGAACATTCTGTAATGTTCCTGTGATGTGATGCGTTAAAGGTCAAACATTTTGCCTTTTTGGTGACATTATAGAATGTTCTTCAAAAAGATGCTTCCACAGTGATAACAAAGGAAAGATGCTCCAAATGCACCAATGCAATGTTTCAGGACAAAGGAAGAATGTTTTCAGTATAACTTTCAGTTTCAAGGACATAAATAACCATCATAAGCTACCAAACCTTTTTCGAACATCTTTAGTTGTCCTACCTGTAAGAACATTCTAGGAACTTAAAGAAAATTTCCATCTGAGAACATTAGTAGAACAAAAGAAATTCCAGGTGCACAGATGGTCTTGATACTCCTCACACATGCTGTTTTTCATAATTAATCCAAATGAAGCACAATATTTAAGCAAAAGAAAATGCTAATTATTGCACATTTTTTCACGGTGAATTTTTGTGGAAATTAGGAATCGGTTCATTGAAATAAACACTAATTCTCCATCTGGGCGTCATTAAACCACAGCAGAAAAAGTTAAGCGGTTAAAAGAGAGCCGGTGAAACGGGGTTGTGTTTACGAGAAGAGTTCCACCTTTTCAGTAGTGTTTTACTGTTGGCTAAGAGCTTTGAGTTGTGACGTGGTTCATAATGTTTTCAGAAATGAAAATCCAGTTTTCAGTGGATTGTAAGTAATATGTTGTAATTTTAGAGTTTGGAGTTTTTTTTTGTAATTTTATCATGTCTGAGGTAAATGTTGATATTCTTAGCTGCCTTGTCTTTTCAGTATGCTGGCGTGGTTCCTCACGATACCTCCTCTGGATAATGGATGCAATTACCCAGAGCCGACTGTCTGGTTTATCCATTCAAAAACAGTAATCAGACGAAGCATCAATATTCTACGTATGCAGTTAAACAATATGTCGGAGCCAATTATGATGCCTGGTTAACAGACTCGGTTGCGTCTCTTACAGAGAATATCGAGTCATATCGAGTTAGAAGAACAAAGTAAAGTGTATGTGCTGCAGGTTTTAGGGGAATCTGACTTGATTGTGTCATTTGCAAGAGTCTCGTCTGTTTAAAAACATTGCTTCAAGGCTCCATTTTGTTCTATTATCTATTATCAATTTTGCGACAGCTTAAATCTAATGCAAAATGTGTCAGCAGCAATTTTACTTTGGCTTTAGTGAGAAATATCTCTTCACTTGTTGAAAACTCCACTCATTTTATAAATTTCAAATCCAGTTGGCAGACTCTGTCACAAACAGATCCCTTATTTTAGGGAAATTGGCTCAGGCAGTGTGCAGTCAAAAATCTGGTTTTATTTCAAGCTTAACACGGGTCAAAATGTATACAAAAATCCCCAAACACCTTCTACAAAAAGAGGACCAACCTTAAAGTCAACAACAAACTCAATTTCTTCCATCTGTGCCTCATTTTCTACCAGGAGTACAGAGAAAATGACTCAGTTTTTCTCTCAATATGGCTGTAAGACTATAACCAAACTACTGATTATGCTTCATCATTAAACATAAAACATGTGATTAGATCTAGCAAACTGCTCATCAACCTGCTTTATAGCAAGTTATACCTAAGGTGAAAGGTCAAGTATTCCATTGCCGGACAAAAAAGTCAAAAAAAGCAGTTTTTTCTGTCAACACAGGATGTTTATCAAAGCGAAAGATGGAAGAATTTTCACTTTACAACTTTTAGCAAGTGTTCAGTGTGAATTGGTTCATTGGCTAATTGTACTTCTTGTTTTGAGCCTAAATCCAGAACAAATGGTTACTTCTCTTCACAAAGCGGCCTCTCAACAATCAATCTGCATTTTGTATGTTAGTGTTGCTTGTAAATCGGTTATTTTCAGAGGCTTGTAGACACCAAACTAGCATTGATGTTTATTCTGATTTTGCATAACAGCAGTATTCTCACCGCTTACAGCCAAGCATTTAGTGTACACGTGTTGTTGTCACGAATCTATTTAAAGGCAGCAAAAACCTCAAATTACATGTTACAGCCTCCTTGTCAAACAGGTCTGGTGTTTTGTCTGCTGCTATTTTCCATCTCTTGGTAGAATATTTACACTGCATGCTTCATTTAGATTTATTCATCACTTCTGTTTGCTTCTACTTTGTAGGATTTCGTTTTTATCAACACACCTGAGCCACAAATTCAACCATTTCTCAAGTTCTTGCACTTCCACTCACTTTCTCAGCAGAAATTGAAAATGCACATAAAATCTAGTAGATGGAAACTTTTCTCTCACCAAAGTTCATGAACTTGGCGAGTTGTTCCTCCTCCTTAAAGTATTCAGCTTCTCTGCAAAGAAATCTTCGAAAAGACTGTGTTCCTCAAAGAGTGAAAGGTGCACCTTAAGCATTAAGTGCACCTTTCACTCTTTCTGTGTATTCCCTCGACGTATATACTGCTGTAGATCATTTTCCAGTGCAGATTAAGATACTTGCTATTGGATATGAAAATCAGAAAAAGGCTCAGACGCCATAAATCTTGTCATGACTCTCAGCAAGCCGGCTCCTTTGAAAACAGATTAATTACACCATTGTGGTGCTGCTTTCCAAAATGGGATTTGCTGTTTGTTCACAGTGATGGATTAACCACAACCAGTGTCTGGAAGTCTCCACTTATTTTACTGTTCAGAACCAAAGGAAAACAAATGAGCCTGAAGGTACTATGTGGCTAAATGGAGTCCAAAATATCATATTTGTGGTGGAAACACCTTGAAGCTGTCACCATTAAGTGTAAGAATATACAATGCATAAAAAACACAAACTTGAAATCACATAGTAACATCATAAAAAGGATGCTACTAAGGATCCTCATCAATATAAATACAAGAAAGATAATAATTAATGGCATACGGGAGGATTTTTGGTAAAATATGAATAAATTATTCAGGAAATCGCGCTGAAACAGAAACTTTTCTCTTTGTATTTGTCAGTTGTACAGACATGAGTGGGAGTAAGGGAGAAAATGAGTGAAAACACCTCTGGAAATGTGTCGTGCATGTGATAAAGTGGCTATAATCAGCCTTTCTGCATTAATAATAGATCACATGATGACTGCATGTGATAGAAATCCCCTGTAGAGGTGAACCTATAGATAATTCTGACTCAACTCGACAGTTCCTGTCAGCTTTTTAATGTCCAGAGTTCTTATAGCATAGATTTCTACCACAGAAACCAGATTTTTCCGCCCCAAAAGTCCACTATGTCTGCTTCCTGCTTGGCACTAAATGACAGACAAAGTTAACAACTAGCTGGAGAATATAATGGAGGATTTAGCAGCTAAAGAGTCAGATATTCTGGTGTTCATGGTGACCAGGAGGTGGTCTGAAGAGACATGAGGTGACATTCTGTCACCCTTGTTCCACACCTCTTTGTTGTTCTTCTGTTTTATTCTTGTTATTGATATTTTTTTATTGCATAGTTTTTAATTATTGTCAATTTTTATGCCTCTGTAAAGTGTCCTTGAGTTCCTTGAAAGGCACTTTAAATAAAATGTATTATTATTATTATAACCAAAATCAAAACGTTCTGCTCCCTGGCACCAATCTGTTTCTTTACAACCCTCTTTATAGCAGCCTGGATCTGATTGTTCCACCTCCAGATCCTCCAGGCTCAATGATACGTCCTCGCACTGGGAGGAGGTTTCCACAAAGCTGTCTTGATGTCATCCATGAACTGACCTTGTTAATCTACCTTCCCTGCTGCGTGTTGTGCTTGATGTTGGTGTAGAAGCTGGGAGTTGTTCCTATTAGACCGTCCCCACCGTTATTAAAAAATAATGAATCACTCACTGGTGGGGAACAAACACAGACATTAAAGACGAATGAATTCTGGACAACATGTGACCACAAATGAATGATAATGTGGCTGTGAGGTGTAAAATAGGCACTGTTTGCAGCCAACGATGGCAGCCAAATTACAACTATTACAGCTATAACAAGGTCACAATGTGTGCCTTTGCTGTTGGGGCCTTCCTAAATCAATTTTAAAACCTAATTTTCATTGTTTGGCCTTTTTTAACTGATGGTGCATCCATCAATCCATTTATTTTCCACTTATTCTGAGTCGTATCACGGCAGCAGCAAGCTAAGGAGGTCATTCCGAACGTCCTTCTCACATGTTATATATTTATGTTCCTCCTGGTGGGTCCCAAAGCATTCCCAGGCCAGATGAGATATGTAATCCCTCCAGTGAGTTCTGAGTCTCCTCACAGTTGGACGTGACTGGAAAATCTCCATAAGAAGGCATTCAGGATGCATCTTAATAAGACCTGAACCGACAGGAAGTAGCACTGACTCCACTCTGAGGTCCTTCCAGATGTCCGAACTCCTCAAAGCCTGATCTTACCCTAAACATCTTACAACCAAACTGGACTAGTTTGTAGAATTCGATACTGTTTGTTGTGCCTTACAGCAGAATTACGTTTACTGCAGGGTCCTCTACTGATTTTTTTTGTGAAAAGTAACATTAGAACAGTGGATTTCCGTATTACGATTTCTGAGTTATTCAGACCATGAGCAGAGCTGAGTACTGTAGCTTCTCCTGCTACAGTTTTTATTTCACTGTTGTTGCCTCGGATAGTACTTGTCTGTAAGTGGGTCAATTGTTTGGGATTGTTTGATAACAGGAAACAATTATATTTGTTATGCTTTTGTTTCCTCAAAGGACTGCCTTAGAATTTTGTTTGATTGACATCTTGGTATAGCTGTGGTTTACCTTTTTCTGTTTAGTTTTTTTCTTATATTATGTTGAACGTGTGCATTGGCCATCTTCAGATTTCTCTGTTTTTATATTTTTTATATTCATTAACAACAAGAGAAGTTATGCCTTGGATTTTAGAGAACATCACGTATTAGCTAGCTGTCTACTTGGAAATTTGTTAAACTCATAGGGAGGACAGTATACTGTTATCAAAAAGCAGTACAGCAATTTGCAAAGACATAAGATCTTTATCCTTGCAAGAATCACGTGCCGAAAAATGGTTTCTCACCACTTAACTGTAATGGAGCTGTTTGCAGCAATTAAGCTACGTAGTATGATTTGAACAGGCACCTTTCAAATATCTGCTGTAATACTTTCCACCCTGCAGAGACTTGAAATGACTGTGATGATCTGAGCTAAAACATTTGTGTAATGAGTAAGTTGTAATGCTCTCCATGAATTTACTCACTTTGTGAAAGACTGTGGAGGGTTTTTATCAGTGCAATCAAACTCCCCAGAGGTGTTTGGGCCACTTCTTGATCATGATTTCACTGCGGCTTTAATGAGAGGTGTCGGGCAGAGAGAGGAGTTAAAATGAGGTGTTTTTGTGAGCTGCTCTTGATGAAAACAGGCCATCAGTGCAGTGCAGGCAGGTCCTTGATTATTTCAGGTCCCTCATTATCCAAAATGGTTCAGTGGAAGTCGATTCTGTGACATGTTCAATGACTCTGACGTCCTCGTCTGCTTTCAGTGGACTTTAGTGTCACAACAACAGAACAAGGCAGTTAATCAGTCACTGTTTCAGAGGCTAAGCCACACAGTTATCTAGACGTACGTCACGAGGACACCTGCCAAAATTTATACAAAAACTATCGAGTGGCCCCTTGTAAGTTTTCTCCTTTTTTGCTTTTCAACACTGAATTATGGTCAATAGAGTTGTTAAAAAAATAATTCAGGATAATTTCCAAAGACTCAGAAAACTTTTGGAAAATATCAAAAGGTAAAATAATAGATTGCATAAGCATTCGCCCCTTGAAGTCAGGCGATGCACTCTTGGCTGCAGTTATAGCATTAAACCTTTCTGAATACGTCTATCAGTTGTTTGAGACACTGCAGTTTTATCCCGTTTTTCTATGAAAACAGGGTACACAGGAATCATGAGTGAACATCCCTTTTCAGGTCCTGCTAGAAATTCTCATTTGGATTTAGTTCTGGGCTCTGACTTACCTTGTTGTCTTTAAACCATTTCTGTGCCGTTTTGACTTCATGCTTTGGGTCATTGTTTTGCTGAAAAACAAATCTTCTCCCAAGTCACAATTTTATTGCAGATTGTCCACCAGGATTTCCCAAAAGTTTGCTTTTACAAGTCTTTAAGGATCTGCTGCTAAGAAGCATCCCTTTGTAATGATGCTGCCACCACCATGCTTCATTGTGGATGGTTTGTTTATAATGACTATTGGGCAGTGTTTGCCAAACATAGCATCTAGACTGATGGCTAAAAGCTGAATTTGGGTCTTATCAGAACAAAGAAGCTTCTTTTGGTTGACTTCAGAGCCTCCTGAACTCTAGTTGAAATTAAATTTAAGCTTTTTCCAACTCTTTGCCACACTCCTATAAACCTTTGATGGGTGAAGAACAGGAAACAAGTATTACAGTCTCTTCCATCCTAGCTGCTGAAGCTTATAACTCCTTTAGAAGAGTCATAGATGTCATGGTGGCCTTCTTTACTAGTCTCTTTGTTATACAGTCAGTCAGTTTTTGCGGAAGACATGCTCTTGGCGGATTAAAGCCAAATTAAAGTGACCATAATTCAGTGTTTCAAAGCAGTAAAAGGAGACTTTTGATAGGCACTGTAGGTTTATACCTCACAAAGTGATGTAAAGTTTGCTTTTTCACAGTGAGACAACAGCAACAAAAACTTTTTATTGACTTTTCTTGAATTCACTCATTCTGATACATTTCATGTCTGACAGTCCATTACCAGAACACATTTTACAGCTAAAAATGACATTGCTGTAAGATCTTTTTTGTCAGCATTAGTAAAATGCTCGTGGAAGCATAAATACCACATCACCGGCTTTGAACCTTTATTTTGCTTTTATTCCGACATCTGCGTTTAATCTGGAATCTCATTGTCACCTTATAATGTCTCTATTTAGATTCTCAGATGCATTCAGCCTCTCTGTTCACAGCTGCTCGGCATCCTGTCATTATTCCTCCATAAGCACTCTCCGGTCATTTGCAGCTCCGTCTGCCATTTCAGATGAGAGTCAGGACGATTGGAGCCAAAGCCCTCATTGCACAGCAGCAGATGCAGCTGATGTGTCAAATCCATGTTTAGATTTAATTGTTGGAGCAGCTGGGTTTTTAGAGAGAAACAATGTGCAGAAAATGACTCCAAATATTCCAGGCGGGATGAAAATTTACTCATTGTGGCTTCCAAAAAGACAGAAACGACCATCCCCCTTGGTCGCCTTCAAAATATCATCGTGACGACCGTCCCCTATGACCAGATTTACGCTGTCCTTTCAAGAGTTAAAGCAACAGTTGAACTTGACATGAAGTTAAAAAATGCATCATCGGGGGAAAAAAGCCAATGTATGTGTCACCCTCTCTGTATTCTGGATGAAAAGTGAAATGAATGGATGCGTAGGGCACTGCAGCGAGGGTTCCCAGGAGGCCTCGGCTTCATCCTTTTGTTGTAACTTCAAAGAATTTTTCACAGGGGAATGAGCTCTTCTCTCTCCTCCTCCCCTCCTGAGATCAGACAGTTGTTGGGCTGCTTCGCTTTTGTGCTCTGGAGAGTCACATTGTTGTGCTGCTGCTCTTTTTTTTTTTTATCAACCTGCTAAACAGGTGGACTGTAGATGGAAAACAGATTGAAGATAATGAGATGTGTGTAATCAGATGAATCACTGTTAGGTCACTTTGGGACTCATTTGCTGGTAACAAGAAAATGAAGAAGAAAATCTGCCTTACAAGCCCGATCAAAATCTAGTAAATTACTCCAAACTAGGTCCACACTAATATCCCTGAGATGAATATCATTCTTATTTTGCTCATGTTTTAGTAATGATAATTGCGTTTGAATACCATTTAATTCATTTACATCAAAGCACGTATTGCTATACATGAAATGAGTGCAGCTGCAAGAAAATATTTTTAAAAAAATAGCTGGCAAAACTACCTCATTGGCTGTTTAATTGAGGTTTTAACTACATCTCACAGTCTTTCTCAGCAGATGGAGCAGTGCTCATGGATAGATGGTTATATACTGGAATGAGACTATTTTAAAGATGGACGTTTGCCGTCGTCTCCTCAATCTTCCTCCAGCCATCGACTCCTGCTCGACTTGGACCGTTTCCCCAGTCGATGCTGCTGCATGTGAGGTCATGCACCACTAAACTCAGCCTCCCCGCTCATCTCAGTGCATTTGATGAAATATGAAAAAAAATAATTTAAGTGGTGAATAGCTGTGCATACAGATTGTGTGGTCTTGACCCCCAGAGGCAGTGGTTTGCATCCTGTCTCTGCTAATCAGTGTTTAATTTAAGCATGAACACAGTCTTTGCTTAAGTTTTTGTTGCCTCAACTTAACTAAACCTTCTCCACATTTGAGAAAGGGATGTTCTGATTAAGTTTTTTTTGCCTCTTTTCCCCCCAAGTCATTTGATATTTAGTATCTGTTGACAGGTAATACACACCTCAAGCATATTTAAGTTGTTGAAATCAATACAATGTGCAGTATACACTTAACAAATGAATGGATGAAGAAAAATATTGCATCTTTCCATACAAGCTGTTTCTTAATATAACATAGGTGGTCACGAACCTCATTGTAAAGCTCCAGTAGGGCACTAACTCAACCTAACCCTGGCTCCACAAGCTCCAAAAGATGGTAAAAACCTGTTTTCTCTACATGCATCTCAGAAACTGTATTGTACATTAGCTGTAGTACTTGTACACCTACTGTTTAATACAACCCCTCACAGTCTAAGGTTTTAATATATGTTGTGACTTGAACATTGTGGCTTTGCATAATGTTTTCTGAGCAGGCGAAATGGTTCGCATGGGGCTTGCAAAACTTTTATCGAGGCTTCCTTTGAGAGTTTAGGTGTTTCCTTCATGACTCACAAGAAGCTCCAGCTCAGAGGTGGTTGTTGCTTCCTGTAGTGAAGAGGATTTATAGTAGCAGAGGATAGTGGCTTTTACCTGAAGTCTGACTAGGCTATCAGGGATTGATGTGAATGCTAAACTTGTATCTAAAACAGAAGCAGCTGCTCAGTTTATACAGACCAGGAGTGTCAGAGAGCAGTTTGTAGCCCTTGAAGAACTTAAACTTTGCATCCAAACTCTCATCCGTTCTTCTCGGTTGAGTTGCTTTTGAAGTATTTATTGCAGGAAGGAATCTCGAAAAGTAAAATTGCACCACTTGACCTTTCCAACAATGCCAGTTGCCTGTCTTTGTGACAAACTAATTTTGAATTTGCATGTAATTTATTATTTGTCTTTTTTGAGTTACTCCTGAACTCGTCATTGCAGAGACGTGTTAATATCTAGATATGTTGCTTTCTATGCAATGATACATTAAACAGAGCTTTTTAATTATGCTAGTTACCTATTTGTGCATACTGAAGTAAAAACAATATAGGCATAAAAGTTCTTCAGAGTAGACTATTGTATGTGTACAATCCAATAAACAAATAACATTTCTCTATTAGGCACAAAGCAAATGATTTATCCTATTTCTAAGTCAAACAGTTTCCTTCATCACTGATTTCCCTACACGATTATGAAAAAATACACTGCCTGGCCAAAAAAAATATGACACGCATTCGCTGTGGCATCATTTCAATAAGCTTCTGCAGTGTCTCAGCATTTATTTCTGTCCAGAGTTGGATTAATTTTCTACCAAGATCTTGTATTGATGATGCTGTACAAATTCTTCTCCAGCACATCCCAAAGATTCTCAATGGGGCTGAGGTCTGGACTCTGTGGAGGACAATCTATGTGTGGAAATGACGTCTCATGCTCCCTGATCCACTCATTCTCACTGTGAGCCCCATGAATCCTGGCATCATCACCTTGGAATATGCTCATGCCATCAGGGAAGAAAAACTCCATTGATTGAAAGACCTGGTCATTCAGTATCTTCAGGTAGACAGCTGACCTCATTCTTTGGAAACATAATGTTGCTGAACCTGACCAACCCCAGATCATAACTCTAACCCCCACAGGCTGGTAGACACTAGCCATGATGAGTGCATCACTTCATCTGCTTCTCTTCTTACTCTGATGCTCCCATCACTTTGGAACAGGGTAAATCTGGACTCATCAGACCACATTTGTTCCTGGAAGATGATGGTTCTCCACTATCCTTCAGGTTTTAATAATGCGTTGGACGGTTCTTAACCTGATTTAGTAGTTTCAGAAATCTCCTTAGTTGTTTTCTTTGCTTGATGCAGGCCAATAATTTGACCCTCCTGAGACAAATTAACATCCTTTCCATGTCTTCCAACATGGTTGTTTAAGTAATGAGAAGCTCCTCATTGCATCAGCTAGAGTTAAATAAGTTGTTGCAGATGAAACATATTCATCACTGCAGGAATTATCCAATGGAAGGCTACTACCTATTTGTTTAGTTAAATCTGGGTGGTGACTCTTTTTTTTTGGCCAGGCAGTATTTGTCTACTCCCAGCATTTAATAAAAATATTTTCTTTTCCTTGCTTTAAAGGCTGATTTAACAAAATGCGCAAGTAGTATTATAATAAATGATGGAAGATCTGATTAGTCAAGAATGTTCTGATACAAAACAAGACATAGCATGTATGACTACTCCTTATACTGACTACAAATAACAGCTTAGAAGCAAAGGTAGTGAAATTACACTGAAAGTAAGCCACAGCTCATAGTGATAGACAATCTTCCAAAAAAAATGTTAAAACAGTGAAGAACTGCAACAGACCCCCTTGTAATGACTCTATTTATTATTTTTAACAACTGATCGCTCATTGATGATTGTTAATGTGGCTAACTAAGGAAAAATGTTTGTATTAAAATCTCGTCCATCTTCCCTGTGCATGGCTGAAGTGAATATTTGTTACAGGTAAATAAAGGTTCTCTTTTCTGGCATTTCCATCATTTTTTTCTATTTTCACTGTAAGCTTTGTTACATTGAGCAGACATTCACGTTATGCATTGAATGTTATGAATAATTTAGTGGCAAAACAACATTTGTTTTTGCTGCAAATATCCAAAAGGCCCTGATTACTTCAAAGCCACCATCTCTCCTGAAAAACCGTTGCAAACACAGCATTTCTATTCTGCATTGAATGTATTCCCAATCTAATTTAAATGCATCAATCATCACAAAACACTTTAGAGGATAGAAGATATTTACCGTATCTGACATTGCTTGCTGCACCCGGCAGAAAAGAAGGAACAATGAATTCAGTCAATTAATTTGAAACACCACATTTGTGACCTTTAAGTGCTGCTGCTTGTTATTTCCTCTGTTCTTGCCTGACTTTAGGTCAAGCGGCTGATCAGCTGGACACACAAGCCTTAGGTCAGAAAAAAGTCATAATATCTTCACCCTAATTTGTCTCGCTGCAGCTGAAGCGGTTTGCTCTGATTTATCAGTTTCATATACGGAGCTCAACTCGAGGATTATGAGGATGTAGGAGGTTACATATGACAGAAATGGGGCTCAAATTGGGTTTTTTGGTCCGACATCCCTGCGGGGAGAGTTTCAAAGGCAGCGAGGCGACTCTTTCACCTGTGCAACTCTGGTTCAAGCCCTGCTGATGTGTCCCCGAGCTAAATTCTTACAAGCATCGTCCCGCAATGATGCACATGATCGTGAATTACCTGAGAACGAGCAAAATGTTTATGACGGAACACTTTAAGGACCTGTAGATCCAGTGAAAGCACAAAAACAGCCCCTAAACTGTTTCCCCTGGTTAGTTTTTCTCCTTTTTTTTCTATAGTTCCCGCTGAGCTGCTGAGTACATCGTGTGCAGTGTTTTAATGAGCGTGTCATTTGCTGAGCTTTTAGCATCAAAGCGTTCGGGTGCTCAGGAGAAAGACTTGTTCATGGTCAAACTTCATTTGGCAACTCCACACTGCACAGGCCAGGCAGTGCACAAGGTGCTTCATTAAGCTTTAGCTCGAGGTCCATTTTAATCACTAAGTGTAAGGTAAGAGCTGTTTCTGAACTCCATCTGTGTGCTGCTACCAGTGAAATTTCCCATTTGTGATTCACTAATTTAAAAACATTGAATTTCCTGTTTGGCAGGCTGTGTACCTCCATCACTCTGCTCTGATTGTAGTGGTTGTAAAGCTGAGTATGGATCTATAACTACAAACCAAGGCAGGCCTCGCCATACTCTACTGACCATCTTTATGCTCTGATAATTCAGATGCTGCTGACAGGACTTAATAGAAATGCACTCCCAGCACCTTTAACACCCCTCTCTGCTGCTATATTTATTAATATTCGCCTCTCATGTTCCCTGCAGTTTCCCCGAAGCAGCTGTCTAATGTTTGCGAGGAAATGACTGAATGAGTGTCACACATGGAAATGTCAGTTTCCAACCCTGTGTTCTTCTGGAATATGTAAAAATGCTTTGGATTTCAACTTTAATGATCCATATAGGGGAATGGATCATTAAGTTTGCTTCATTATGTGTTTTTAAGTTGCAGTATTGATGATAGCCGCCCCAGAGAACATTAACATATGTTTGTGTCTGAAAAAAAAGCAAAAAACATGGAAATCAACAGAGCAGATATATTACTTTAGAATGTTCGAGTTTAACAACTTGAAGATGAATCTGTACCAGAGCATCACGACTAGAAAATATCATAAAAGAAATATTTGGTAACACTTTATGATGAGGATATAAATCATGTACTTAACACTTTGCACATAAAAATCTGGTGGGTTTAAAGGTGTGTTAAAAAAAATCACCATAATGACACCATTTTCAGAGCCAGACAGTGTAAAAACGGAATCAATAGACTTTCAACTTTCTCATGGTTCTTGAGCTATTTATGTGTGAGTGCTGTGCTGTCTGAGTGCTTTTCTTGTTGTAATTATTTGACTTTACTATATAGAAATCTGTTTTCACTTGATCACGAAAGAGCCTTTGTGAAAAAAAATCTTTTCAACAGAAGCCAGATTAAATTGACAGTAACTCAGTGTTAAAAAGCAATAAAATCGGAAAACTTTCAAGTACTTGTAATAGACGCTGTGTTTTTGAGCAGCCACAAAAACACTCCTGTACGGATTTTCTGCCGTTCTTCATTGAGTAGCTGTCTTTTCCTCTGACAATAGTGTAAAAATTTACATTGCAGACTAACAAAACAAACCCTCCACTGTTCTATTTCCTACCTATTTAAATAGCTAGATTTACATCCAAGAACTAGTCTTTGTAGTGGAAGCAGACAAGCTTCTAGGACTGATTCCAGTGTTGCTCCTGTAAACGTTTGCAAATTTCTGCCTTGAAAAAAACACCAGTGATGACTCAGTCATTTGTTAATGATGAGCAACAGTAGTTCATGACACAAAATTCATGCATTAAATCATCCTGTGTCATGCCTTAGTTAATCACTGCTTCAGTATTTTATTTTTACCCACTTTATAAAAGGTTACCAAATATTTAGCTGTTACTGGCAGCATCCTTGTGAGCTGAAAAACAGCTGATTGCATTCTCTCCAATTTAAGGACGTTCCAGGACAAATATTAAAATTGTGTTCATTTTCTCAGAGGCAGCCCAATCTAATGAAATGGGACCATTAAAGTCATCGTCTGCACGCTGTCACAGACTCTTATTGACATGTTTCAGTGCCTCCACAGCCTCAGAGCATCAGCAGCCGGGTTGATGAAACCGTACAACGTGGCAACACAAAAGCAGGCAGGTCGCTTATTGTCTTGGCCTAATGCACAGCAGCATTAGCCTCAGTGCCGCTGTTATAAAACGTGAAGTCAAATCAGTGTTTCTCCAGCCGTATGTTATTAAGTGCAGACTGGAAAAAAACAGCCCGCAGCCTCACAGCTCAGCATTTATCAGGTTCGGCCCTCTCATGGGTGGATTTATTTTATGGTGAAACCAGCAGCACCGAACACGCATGTAACTTTAAATTATGTGTAACACAACATTAATTATTGAGCAGATTATGAAGCGGTAATTACAGTGCATCCATAATAAACTGCTCTAATGTCATTTGCTTCGCAGAGTTTCATTTGTTTCGCTCAAACACACTGCGGTCGATGATTATTTGAGTAATTAGTTTTTTTCTCTTCTGCAGGTTTCAGTCTTTCCTCATGAGTTCCTCCAAAAATGTTTTATGTTTAATGTACTGCATGAATCTTGTCTAAAGGTCGCTGGTTATATGGTATGGGGCTGACTATAGTTGCTGTAGACGAGCAGCAACAGACCACATCACTGTCTTCATCTGTCTGCTGTGTTTGTGTGTAGAATCTGATGAACACTTCCATCCTGAGAAATATCTAAATATTTAACACACTGGGATGCAGGATAACGGTGGAAAGTAACTAAGAGCACCTTGTCAGATTCAGCTCTTAAGTGTAAATTTAAAGTCCCTGTACTTTGCTTGAGTATCTCCATTTTGTGCTACTTTATTCTTCCACTAAATTACATTTCAGAGGGAAATATTGTGCTTTCTACTCCGCTAAATTTATTTGGCAACTTTTGTTACGTCTAAGGTAAAAGATTCACACAGTGGATAAGAAAACAAGCTTTTATAATACAGTTTCCAACATTTTTGGCCTCTTAAAAAAATCACAGCGTAGTCAAGGTCTTATTTCAGATGCCAGTTATAAACAGCTCCACCAAATCCTCCTGAACTTCTCACATGGTTTCCTTTCAATAAATGTTTAAATGATTCAACACCTATCCAAAAATCAAACATTGGAGAAAAAGTGAAAACACAGTTGTGACTCAGAGTTTAGTTTTTCTAATTTTCTCTCCCATTAATTGTGTTTGAAGCCCTCAGATTTGAAATATAAAATAGTTCAAACCAATTCCACCTGCAGCAGTCATATATAATAATATTTGAGTCAGAGGGACCAATCCAGTACTTTTATTTTCATGTTTCCGCTACATTTTGCAGCTAATACTTATGTACTTTTGCTTAAGTAGAGTTTTTCATGCAGGACCTTTACTTGTAATGGAGTATTTATACACTGCTGGTACCTTAACTTGAATAAAGGACCTCAGTATTTCTTCAACAACTAATGCAGGGAGTCTTATCTATTTGTCATATAAAAGGTGGATCAGATGAGTTTAAGAGACTTTGAATTTCTGGCAATTTAAGCACTTAGTACAAAATCTAGTAGTATGACACTTATTGTTACTAATATAAGGAGAGATCGGATGTAATTAGAGGACAAAAGTTTCTTGCAGGAACATGAGCCTGCTAGATCAAAGCATTTTGGCAATTAGACTCCAGTGAGCAGTGAAATTATAGAACAGAGTCCCAGATGAAGGTAGGAGATGAGGACAGGACTCCTCTGAGTCTAGATGCTGGTGGTGATGAAGCAAAGTTAGCAAATGACAGGTGATGATGACCGAGTTAGACACTCTTTCCAACGTGGATGAGGAGATGGTTTTTAACAGCCTGGAAGGAAGAGTGACAGAACTAAAATGACTTTAAAGAACAGGGTCTACAGACTGATTGGCTTGGAAAATGCAGGAAAATAGATCATTAGGTGAGAGTAGTGATGTTCAATAGAGAGTCTAATGATTTTGACAGCGTGGGAAAGTGAAGTGACAGTAGAAAGAGCCTCACAGCTCAGCATCCTCTCCTCTCAGGTTGATTCGTTTTATGGTAAATGATGAACCAGAACCACTAAACCTCCATGTAACTTTAAATTCTGTGTATCATGATATTAATTACTGAGCAAATCATGAAGCGGTAATTACAGTCCATACATAGTAAACTGCACTAATGACATTTTCATCTCTAGGTTTGATTTATTTAGCTTCCTGTAGCAGGAATAGACCATATTTATAGGGGAATGAATGTGAGTGGACACATCTTACTCACTGAACTTGTATGTCTCAGATGAAGGTAGGAGATGGGAACGAATTTTATGGCAAAATATTGCTGTGTTCCAATCAGCTTTAACAAACCTCTGAAGTTTTCTTAAGGCTGGATGAGACACAAAAAAAGATGTGTGACCTTGTTCAAGAGTTTGTGCTTGATCTGAATGACCTTCATACCTTTTATTTACGTCACACCAAGCATGTGTTCCAGTGCAAGTGTATGACAAACATGAGTTGGCATGAATGATGTGGTTTTAACATGAATGTGAACAGTTTAACATTTTACTCAGAGCTTACTCCTCTGTAGACTAATATTGACTGTGTTGTGCTATCGAGTGCTAAAAACACTTAATTTTCAAATACCGGCATATGCATTACTAAAATAAGTAATTCAGTAGAACCCTATTCATCCATGTATGATAAATTACAGTTGAGAGTTTATCACTAAACTGACAGTTTACATTTACTATACAAACACTGAACTTATCTGCTTTGTTTAAATGGTTTTGTGACCACTAAAGAAGCTGTGGGCGCTTCTGGAGTTGGTCCATAATTGACCATATTTGAGAGATTAATGGTAAAAGTAGGATTAAAAATTAATTTAATTGCTGGCAATGGTCTTTTACACCCCTGTAGTATTTCCTTGTCTTCCTCTTTTGGTTACATCTAATTACTCACAATGGGCTAAATAATACACCGATCAGCCACAACAATCAAACAACTGATGGGTGAAGTGAACACCACTAATCATGTTAACAGAAATGCAATGTTGTGCTGAAAAACTTTGGATCTTTGCATTATTGTGGATGTTACTTTGACATGTGTCGCCCAAAATCTACTCAGGAACAGCTTGGAGAGCATGAAAAAGTGTCCATAGATCTGATCTGGCCTCTAAACTCTCCATATTCCAATCAGATTGGTCATCTACGGGATCCAGTGGAACGGAGGCCCACTTCACCCAAAACATCCTGTGACAATTTCCTGTTGCCAGAAACCACCGAACACAACAGGTCAGAGCTGTTTAGTCACTGTAATTTTTTTCATAGTGGTGTAGCTATAAATTCATCTTGCTTATTAATCTGTCAGCAGGCTTTCATTTGGTTGCGTTTGTAGACAATTTCCTTCATCTTCAGTAAAGTAATCATATATTACATTCATTAAATTTCTATATTTGATAACTGATACAGCTAAAGATTCTTGTCAGAAAGTTAAAAACATTAAAACACAAATTCATTCATTGTGATTTTCCAATTCAGTAAACACCAAATGAACATGAACGACAACAACTCTACATTTGATCATTGTGTACATGATAATCTATGAGGCTCTTGTTAGCATATTAAATTAGAAGCAGCCAAAAAAATGTGCAAAATCATCAGCAGTCTTGTAAACTCATTAAAAAAACATTTCACAGGTCACATCCAGCACATTGTAATTAGTGGCATCCTTTTTGCTTGAATTCTTTTTCTGCGTATATTAATGTCTGTAATTACGCTTCAACTTTGTTTATGAAATGATCCGACATTAAATATAATGAATGAAAAACATCTGAGATTATTTCTCTGGTGTGTGATCTGCACATATTATGTGTGATGGATGTTTCCACTCGTATTAAACCATCTGTTCACATCACCGACGTAAATATCAAAGCTCAAACACAGTCAACACACACCTGATGCCAAATGCCAACATGTCCTACATTATATCACATGAGACATACATTAACATCCCCTTCTGGACTGTGACTGATTTTTTTTTTTCCTTTTTGCTGCACATATTTCAAAATCACTATCACATGAAAGAAATATGAGCGTTTATCCTGCAGCGACGGCAGCCCTTGAATTGTTTGTCAGTGTGTTTTTGATTGCGACTGACTGATGTTGGTGTTCTGTATGAATTGAAGATGAGGAAATATGTTTGTTAGCAGCCTCTTTTTTATTTCCAGCTGCTCCTAAAGATTGTTGTGAGTTTTGACAATAAACCGTACCTCCAAAAGATCAATGCCAAACAAACCCAGCGCTAAGTGTGTAGGAGCAACCAGGAGTACTGAAATGCCACAAATCTATTGGGAATTGGTGCTAGCATAAAACCACAGACTGTATATTGTTCATGGGCTACTGTTTTGAAGCCTTAGGTTTCTCATTTGGCATCCTAATTTTTTGAAAAGAAAAGATACTACGACAGCAACATGTTAGCTAGATGTCTCAAACATACCGTGCTTTATTGCCTATTTCCCTCTAAATGGGACCATAATTTAAAAAAAATAAGCACCATGCTGTGTAGAAAAAGACCTGAAACTAGCAAATGAGACCATGAACTCATTAGGAAAATCTACTGAGGAAACAGATCAAGTGAGAAATAGGATCATTTTCTTATAGACTTCTATACAATCTGAGTTTTGAGGAGTCGCCCCCTGATGGCCATTACAAAGAATGCACACTTATGGTACTTCAGTATTGTCTTTTCTTATAAGACTTGTAGGCTGTTCATCTTTTATATACAGTCTACACTAAAAACATGGACCGTTACAGCTTTCCCAGTGAGACAATATAAATTTATTACCATATAAACAGATTTTACGGGCTCATGACTTGTTGCACCATTTATATATGAAGAAAAAATCTATCATGGACACAGTATTTGGTTTCTGTTTAAGATCACCTTCTGCTTCATTATGTTGTGTGTCTCAGATATTTATGCTTCCTCCCCTGCGTGTTTTCCTGCTCATTTGAATGCTGCTACCACCCTGATCAATTTAACCTGTATTTCACCTCCCAATGAGCCCCAGTGTGTACATACATTATAATCCTGTTTCTCACTCTTGTAGCTGCCAGTTCATGTGTTTACCAGCCTGAGTTCCCCTGCATTTCTCATGTGTGATTAGTTTTTGAACCATTTTTTGTCAATCGACTCTTGCTTCACTTTGTTCCTCATGTCTTTGTTGCCTCCTTCCTATGTTTTTTTGCTGGCCTTCAGGACTTTACTTCTGATCTTCTGCAGTAATTTAAGCCTTTTTTGTCATTTTTTAATTGGCCTCCTGTGTCTACATTTGAGCCCTCCTCTGACATCCAAAATTAAAGGCACACGGTATGGACAAATAATTCATAAAGGAAATGTCACAGTGAAGGAAGACAAGACAGACTTGAGCTTGTTGGGCGGAAAGCTTTCTTTCAAATATCTTCCTGATGGCAGCTTGGATAAAAGCCTGGTTGTCTGCAAATTGTGCAACAAAGAGTTTTCTGATCACTGCGTCACTTCAAGCCGACGGTATCACCTCAATGCAAAACATGTTGCCGTTAGCACCAGAGTTAACATTAGCTACGACAGTCCTGGTACCGGAAAACAGTGTAGCCATCCCATAATAGACCGCTTTTCATGACAGTGCTTGAGTTTACAGAAAATCTTAATGTTGAATATAATCGCTGTAATTGCACTTTGAGTTTGCCCACATGGCTCTGTATCAAGGATGAAAATGTGTGTCTGTGAAGCCGAGATGCTGAGATATGCATCGGCGCGCCTATTGATCCTGTTTATTGACACCTCTCACTTCTCATTAAGTCACAGGCATCCATCACAAAGCTGCAGGTTACCGTGGCGACTGTCGGAGGAGCCTCAGCTCACCGGGAAGGTCCAGGATTACATGTGAGAGAATGCGAGGAGGTATTGTGGATGTATGTGTGAGTATAAAACACACAGCAAACACTGGTGTCTGCGGGGAGCGTTCACACTGGCAAGCGAGTTTTAAGACCTGAGGGCAAATCAGTGGAAAGCACTTGTGACGCTGTGAGACGGGAAGATTTCTGCAGGGCCTCGCTGTTTCCTCACTGCAGCTGTCTCTTGATTTAATTGTTTTATATATAGAAGTGTATTATGTTGGCTTTAGGAGAGTGCTGTTCAACTCAGTGCAAAGATACAGAATGAAACATGAGCAGTCGCAGTCAGTTCAGGAGTTTATCCTGATTGTCTGAGCTGGTGCAGAAGTTTGTATGTGGATGTTCATAATGGAGAGTCTGGTTAAAAAATAAACTTGATAATGTTCTACAAAGGAAGATTAGTGGGTTACTGAGGTATGTTGAGCATAAATCCAGAGTTTTAATGAAGGTGGCACTATTAACCCGCTACATCACCATGGTAACCGGTTCCAGAGGAGGTTCTATTCAGAGTTTAGGATTTAAATCAGCTGTACGAAACATCTCCTTTTAACCAGTTCTTATCCTGACCATGTTCTCTATTAAGATACAGATTCTCAGGTGGGGGAATGTTTTACATCTGCAGGCCTTCTGAGCTGTACTTTAGTAACTGTATGCATCACATTGTCACAGGAACCTTCATGCATTTAGTTGTTGATGTAGAAAATGCACTAGTCTTGATTTGCTGCCAACTCCATCTTAAAGTGCTGGTATTGCAGCTAAATAAACATAGATTAGAAATTTGATTTGTATATTTATATTTTTCACAGAGAGTAATTAATTTCACTAAAATTCAACCAAAAATAAAAGTCATTTCCACATGTCCTTCATTATGGAGCAGTGTTGGAACTAAATGGACTTCTTTAGTATCATAAATGTATGAAATTTAAAGTTTAAGATCACTAATGCGCAGATATCACGTTAGAAATAAGAGACTGCAGTCTCTAGAGAAGGTGAGGGCAACATTTTCCTTTACGTCTGGTGTAAGATTTCTTAAAAATGCCTTTGTTTTTACAGGAACATTCTTGTTTTCTCTGTTTTTAAAGCATCTGCCACAAAACCAACACCCTACCCCACAGCATACATGAGTTAGTTATATGTTTCTCAATACTCTGGAAGCATTTATTGAAGTTATGGGCTTTGGGATCGGGGCTGAGCTGGTGGTAGTTGGGTCTAAACTTGAGGATAACTTTGACTTCTGTCTGGAAACAGGCCTGTTGTGTCCATGTTCTGTCTCGGCGTCTTCAGCAGTTGAGGCTTTGTTACTGTTGTCAATTTCAACCTCCCCAAATATTTATGAATATCAAAGTAAGGATATTTGGACAACTGCTAAACACTACTAGACTGAAGCTGTCCAGTCACAGTTGGAGTTACCCAGGTCCAACACAAATGAGAAGATTGATGTTTTACTGAGTGCATTTCATGATTTTTTGGAACTATCATGCAATGCACTCTGCAAGTCTTCTTATTCGTCATCACGACTGAATAGACAAACATTCATTATTCAAGTTCCAACTGAAAGTACAAAGTATTAAAGTGAGAGAAGTGCTTTGAACCCCCATAGAGCTGATCCTGATAAATTAAAACTCTCTTATCCCCACCTGCCTCATCGTTTTTGGCTTCTGTCTAAACCCTCCATCACTTCTGCCTCCTTCTCCAACTTTTTTCACCACATCAACGGCTAAATTTTCCAACTTTCCTCCCTTCCCTGTTTGATGTAGAGGACCGTCTGTGTGCAGTCCAATCCCTCGGCCATTGATTGTAAACGTCCCGCTCGCTCACAGTGCACAGTCAGCGTTTTTGGAGATGATCCGCCGTTCCCCCGAGTCATAGATCACAAACACCGAGCCCCACCGGCTCCACAGCTCAAGGTGGATCATTTAAACTCCGACAGCATGGAGCAGCTTTAGAGGGATATTTTTCTGTGTGTGTTCCCATATCTGTAGGTATTTGACTAATAAATAAGATAAAGCTATGAATTATTACTCTTTGTCACACCACTTCTCTCTTTCCATAAAACAGTCCTTCTGTTTTTTGTATTACTTTACCTTTTATCTTTTTTTAAAGAGAAAGTTGGGGCTACATTTATCACCTGCAGCTGTGATTTATTAACGCAATGCATCTATGGTTTTTTTATGTTTAGGACCAAATATGCTGACCAAATCACTTTCTTTCACATCTCTGCAGAGCAAGGTTGTTGTTTTTTGGCACCAATGAGCTTTCAAATATCCATTAATCTTTGTAATGAGGGTTTATGCGCTGCAACCTGACTACAGTATTCGTGTCTACGTGACCATCAGTGGACTGTTTTGTTCTGACAGGGTCTGATCTCATCTTGTATTGATATTCTCAGTCACATATTGCACTATTGCATTGGCACTGACTACAATTTTTACTTGAAAACCAAGGTCTTTTGATCACTGTTCCTGAAAACACAAGCCCGTCTATGTTACTGACACTCCTGCCATCCGTGCCCAAACAATTAACTCTCAAATGCTCCAATGACTCTCTAAGCAGTTAAAAATACAGAATTTTCTCACTTCAGCAACCCAGTTTCCACAAAATTCTGTTCCTACTCAACTAAGCTGCATTCTCAGTTATACTTGTCAGGAAATGTATTTTCTGCTGGATTACGTTTGTTTGAAATGTGTCCCAGATATGTTTCTAATTAGCATGTCTTTGTTATTTAATTAACTGCTTTACTGTCACTCCTTTTCAGACAACCAGTCATAAATTAGATGGATTTGTCACCCTGGGAACTAAGAAAATAGAGAAGATAATTCAAACATGAAGTGAAAGGGTTGTATTTTAACACATGACATTTTTACGAATCCAACCAAGTAGTTTAGGTGTCTAATCTCAACCAAACTTCTAAGATGTAAAAATGTTTACCAAAACAGGACATTTTCTGAACATAACCACACTAGTTTCCATCGGTGGTCCCTCCACCTGTTGTTAATTGGCATCCTAAAATAAATAAATAAAACAACAACAATAAGAAAAACAGTGAATAATACAAGTTAAAACATATTATCAATCAGTCAATCAATGTTCACATCGTTGGAGAACTCCCATTGCTTTCTACTGAAGCTCCAAGACTTACCATGACCTGGATGACTGAAAATTAACACAAACATATCGCCTTGTGCTATACGATGAGCCCCCTATGACTGGTGCAGAAATATGAGAAGATTGTTACGGCCTCTTTGTCCATCATGAGATACAAACTCTGCTCTTCTGGGCAGAGATCCGGCCTCTGGTTTGTTTCTTCATCCTGCTCTCAAACCTCCTAACATGGATTTTATGGTCCTTTTCCTACAACCTCACAAATTGAAGCATGAACTTCAAAACAAAGTCACATTCCCCTTAAAATGTTATTCCGAATGCAGTTTACTTTCAAGAACCCAAAAGAGAACTCCAGTTGCCTTCTACTGAAGCTCCAAGACTTACCATGACCTGGATGACTGAGAATTAACACAAACATATTGGTTTGCACTTTGCGATGAACCCCTATGACTGGTGCAGAAATATGAGAAGATGTTAAGAAAACTTGCAGAATATAGGAACCACTTGTGTTTTTACCTCAGATGCAGACAGCTCAGACTCATCCCTGACAGCTTATAGCTTGGCCTCACAGTCAAAGGCCACAGAGCACAACAGATACTACTAAAGACCTAGAAAGAACCTAAAGGAAATGTCCAGTTGCTTTCTGTTGAACCTAAAAGGATTACCATGACCTGGATGACAGAATCTACTCAGACACTTGTATTGAAATGTAATTTTGTGAAAACAGGGTTGCTCTGGAGTTGGTGGAGACCAAAAGCTGAGTTAAAAAAGTGATTAAAAAAAACCACACCTCGCGCCACAACTTCTGGATGTGGGTGAGTTATTTCTTGCATCATTTTGGCGTGTCAATAGGTGAATGAGAGGCTTGTTGTAAAATGTTTTGTCCATTAAGTGTAGTTCATTTACCACATATGGCTCTGTTATTATGGTAACGGTTCAGTATTTGCCAGATTTTCAAACACAACAAATTCGGACGAGCTGAAGTGTTTGAGGATGCCAAGTGCAACATCTTGTTTGTTTAACAAATTGAACCACAGAGGGATTTTTATAACCAAACCAGGCCGGCTGCAACACTTTCCTTTCCACTTCAGTCCACTTGGTGACAAATCAGTGCGGTTGCAGCCTTTGACTCAGCAGCTCACACACAACTACAATTTATCCCTTCGACCTCAGGGAGGACAGATCATTGCCAGACCTTTGTTTCCAGTGACACTAAAATGCATTTCTGCCTCTGCCGTGTTGGGAGGAACTCTAATAACTCACAGCAACACACTCAGTTTCCCACATTTACTGTAGCAGGAGTCCAGCAGGGAAAACCTCCAGCCTGAAATAGCTGCTCTCACATCTACACATTTCCCATCTCTGCTTTGTGTCACCAAGGGAAGCACTGACGGTAGACGCTTTGCAGAAAGAGCTGATTTATAAGCAGACATCGCAGTGCAAACATCTATTTCTGCTTGTTTCTGGTGAGATGGTTTAGAAAAAGAGAACAAAAACAAGAACAAATCACTGTGGGTTGAAAAATGATGCCTATGGAGTTTGTAAACCAGGGAGGAAAAATGATTCATGAGTAGTACATAATGACCACTGTTCTGTTTTTTTTTACGAAGATGTGAGAAAAAGATCAGCATGGTGGGGTTTGATTAAACCAGAATGAAAGAGGTTTGAGGGCGTGATTTTGCAGTAAACGCACAAGGACACTAGAGCAATAAACTCACTGACTTTGAGAGACTTTGACATAACAGTTAATTGCATTTTTTTGTATTTGAATTTGACTCCCTTTCAGGTAGAGGGTGTCTATACTTTAATTAGTCTGCCTCTGAGGACGAACTCATGACTTTGCTTATATAATTCCTAGGAATGCACTTAAATTAGATCCAAGATTCCTCATGGTGCATGTTATGGCATCCATCTGCCCGTTCATGACTGTGAGTTCAGACAAAGCTGTGAAAGATCCCCCGCCGCCCTCCCACACATCTTCACAAAAGCTGAAAATTATGAACAAACTGCAAATGTTGTGCATGACTAAATGGCGAGATCAATCAAACCTCCTGTCAGACTTGGATCAATTCATTGTCACACCATGCGGCCCTCGGTTAAAAATATCGAGCTGTAGCTATGAAAATGATCAAGATCAAGATGGTCAGCAATAGTCTTTCTTTACTGTACTGTGAGTATTTTTCTTTACTGTACTGTGAGTATTTTGAGTAGAAATATCGTCATACAGCGGAGTCTCCTTTTGTGGATCCATCGGTGACCTAAAGCGTGAAAATATTGATGACAGGTTGTGCTACAAATCCTACGTTTCTGTGTTCGCTCTTAGAATAACTCACAGCATGAATCACATCTGATGCAGTTTATTAGTGAACACAGCTGCATACTTCCAAAGTAATCTTCTTTTAAATCCATTTAATCCCTCACTGTGGGTACACACTTGAAATTCTTGCAGAGGCACTGACAGAATTGTGTCCGATCACATATAGATGAGTGTTTCCTTTAAGCCCAGCGTAGTGGTGGCAGATTTGTTTAGAATAGTATAGTGTAGAATAGTAATGCGATGTATTGATTCCTGAATTCACATTCTCTTGAGCACTATCCTCTACAGCGGAGGTCGGAGGTCAGGGTGAGCTGCAGAGCAAGAAACAGGTTCAGTAACTTCCTCAAGAACACTTCAGCAGCATGCTTGCCGATAGACAGCTTGAACTGGATTAGTTTGGATGAGTGAAAGTCTCTTTGTCAAGATCTCCAGACAGATGTGTGCAGATGATTACAGCAGAGGTCTATACAGTGGATTAAAACAAAGATCTACAACAACAATGCATAACGTTTAAACATCGCATTTACATGTTCGTCTGTTACATAATCATCACTAGTGAACGGAGATTTCTTGGTGAGGTTTAGCCATGCTAGCTGCAGGGCTCTGGAGATGTTGGTCAACACTAAAACACCAATCAATCAATCAATTACAAGCATTAGATGGATTTGTAAGTGACTAAAAATCAGGTGCAGCAGGAATCAGAAGTATAGAACAAGTCATAATACCACTAATCAGAGCTAAAGTGGCGTCACAGATGGTGTACGGTGCATAATGTCAATCTTGCTGGAAAGAAGACGCCTCAGCCTTTTGTTTAGAGCAAAACTGTACATGAAAAGAAGCCTGATATATATTGGGAGCATGTAAATTTGTCAGCTCAGATGAGGTCCAGCATGTTTGGCCTGTACCTAGTCAAGACTACCACAATGAATGTATAGTCCTGACAGTGAAGACGGAGGTGAGAGTTGAAGATATAGAGCTGCATGACTGCAAAACGAGTTAGAGATGACATCTATAGATGCACTATGAATACCCGAAAAGTGGCTGACAATATGGTAGAAGCACAGCAGTAGATAAATATTCCAGCTCATAACATTTCAAAACACACTGCCAAAATCACACAAGAGTTTCTGAAGAAGAAAAAAGTAAAAAAGAAAAAACTATGATGTGGATCTAGTATCTTGCCTGATCTGAAACCAGCAGAGCACCTTTGGAGTGTTTTAAGGAGAAAAGTTGAGCAACACAACCTCTCAGCTGAAAAATAAGCTGAAGAACTTAGAACATCTACCCAGAAATGTTGTGTCTTCTTTGCTGTCGAGGATTTTGTCTGTGATTAAAAACAAGAAGTTGTACTGAAAAAGTAAAGAATGTAAATCTCAGTTGTGACTTCAGTTGCATCAAGTTCTGTATGTGGAGCCAGTATTTTTTTATATAGTAAATCTTAAATGTTGTTTTGGTACAAATACATAGGTACAAATAACCCACTATTCAGGACAGAAATGATGCAATCATTGTGAGGTATTACAATTTAATTCTCATACATTAAAGTATTACTGCACATAGGGTGCATATAGATAGAGCTACTATACATTACAATCAATAATATTCTATGGTTTATGCAATCACTTCAGAAAATCTTATTTCCTATTAATAAATTAATTAAAAACCATTGTTTATCTAGACTATGTTTACCTTACTATGTGAAGTTTCTTTGAAATGTATTACATTTACTCTTCACATTTAGTTTTTTTCTAGGCAAAACCGACATTTATATGCAATACAGCTATGTTTGCCCATTAGTGTACTTTATATACAACATAAATGTGTCAAGTATGCAGCAAGAGATAAAACTGTCAATGTCTATAGTGATTTATCTGAGCGGTGCTATTTTTCTGTACATTTTGTTTATCATTTTGGTGACTTAATTCCTTCTAAATGTCCAACCTATGTGATGTTGAATGTAAGCCTCAAATAATCTCCTAGTCCACTGTTTGTACCCCACAAATGAGCAGGTATACAATACAAAACAATCTGTTTTACCCCCACGCTGAATATACTGTTCCTTCCCTTCTGAAAGAAGCTGTTTTCATTGCACTTCTCTTCTTTCATTCATTGATTTTCTACATCAGCTTGTTTTTATTCAGTGTGTGCAGCCTATCCCAGCATGCACTAGGTGAGAAGTACATTTCCCAGATTCGTTTTGTTCTCCTCCAAGAACCACTGGGGATGTTGTAACACTGCTGACCAGCTAGTGTGGAAGCCTTTTCTCCCCTTTTCTGACCATGTTCTCTACGAGCCCCAGGACAGGTTTGGTCAGTGCCTGTCAAGTTGCTGCAGCGTTACCTCCAGCTAGAAAGAAAGGAAGGCGTCATTGAATTTCCTCAGCAAGAAGGAATATAAAATCATCTGCATCGTGGGTGACAAATGAAGTCATGACATGGTGGAGATGCTAATTTTGAGCTGTCACACTGAAATTGAGTGCTCTAGTTAACATTCAGCACATTCAGAGATCAGTTTTTCACTTTCTGGCTGCGAGGAAAGAGCCCTCACTAACACTCAAGATTTATAATTTGTATAAAAAGAGAGATAGATGGTTTTCTTAAAAGCTGTAAATTTCATGGATTTTAATTTTTAAAAAACAATACTTTTCAGAACGAATAGCCATCAGTGCAGGCAGATGGTGGAAAGTACATTGTAGAAACTTACTACCTGGACCTTGTTACATGGAGACATTTCTGACTATAAAGAAATATAATAAAATCTGATCCCCAGAGTAGAAATGAGCTCATAAAATATAGCTTGAGTCAGCAGTAGAACAGCTTAAATTCTGTCTGCTGTAATGACTTTTGACTTTCCATTGGTTTTTCTCCTTACATTCACAGTAATTATGTGACATAAGCTCATATGGCTTCCTGATGGGCCTCGAGGACTCAACAAATATGAGACCTTTTTATATCCTCAGACATTAGCTGCACTGAAGCTTGGCTACTGCTCCGCCGATGATACGCCGAGGATGACTCACGTAAAGATCGACAGTAAATCACAGCATTACAGTCACACAAAGCCTCTCCGTAATGCATCTAATTTAAACAGTTCCATGTCTTATTTTTAACAGGATTGTCTCATGTAATCATGTGAAAATTGCAGCCTGAGGACGTTTGTTGTCTTTGATACAGATATAGTGTAATATAATGCTACATATTGGTTTGTAAAGGAGGAGACATGAAAAACAAGACATTAGTTTGGAATGAGTCATCATGGCTTTTAAACTAAATCAAGACATGTATAAATGGATGTCTCAGTACAGCAAAGTACACATAAGATGACAGTAAAGCAGCTGTTTAACTGACATTATTATTTTTACCCATACATTAGGGGAGGTTGTGCAAGCTCAACAATAAGGAACAAAATTTAAGGATTGCAGAAACAATCTTTTCCTTCCCTTTCAGATTTTTGCCCGTGCTTACGTAGAAAACAACCTCCATGGATGAAAAATGATGGCAATGCAGAAGTACCAAAAACTGCAGTTCCTCAAATGGCCACTTGAGGCTACTTCCAAAAACCGGTCGATCCCCATTGACCTCCATGTTAAAATGTCCAACTTTACAGTAGAAATAAACACGTTTACAGCCTGGTATAACACATGGTTTAGGTCTCTATAGTTAATTTTTCCATTCATGATAACTGTATAGGGAGTGAATTTATATTTAACTCACCCATTTAAATTGTATTAAGGCCTAAAATTATGCAGGATTTCATTTGTGGCTTCTTCCATTGACAGGCGGGTGCTGCCATAAAACAGTCCAAGGTCCAGAGAAATTTAAAACAAACTGCGACTGTGTTTGATGAATGCAACAAAATGCATTATTGACCACTACACGTTGTTATTGCATCATATAAAACATATTTCATGTTTATTGGGCTCTGTGTGAACCCACATAATTCTTTTGTTTTCACACATACAGCACATTATCTCCAATTTAATCTGATTTTTTAAATTAGAATTTTACTTATTTATTTGGATAGGACAGTGCATATTAATGAACATACAGTCGCATAATAGTTTACACAAGGTTGCAGTAAATACGCCGGATTTAGCAAAAGGCTAATTTCCATCGTTTATCAATCGGCCATATCTTATACTGTCTCTTACAACTGATAAAAGTGGAGTTTTCCCTGATAGCTATAGGTAAAGTATTCCAGTTTGTGCAACCTTTAATGGAATGATCATTATCTATTTCTACTAATGTTTATCCAGTAAGTTTGTTGGTATCTTTTTGTGTCTTCTTTACAAACTGTGCAAAGTAACACTTTTTGGAGATGCAGCATCAAGAGTATTGTCAGCATCGACCTCCCAAACAAAGATGAAAACCTTCAGTTTAATGGCGTTTCTGGAGTCAGTGTGATCCCAAGCAGAAGAGATTTTCAGTGGAGCACTTCGGTTTGAAATATGTTTTACAAGTTATTCTCATTATCCGCCAGTGCCAAGCTGATTTAACAACTTCTAGCACATTCTCCAGGCTGTTAAAGAGAATTACAGTAACACAATCCCGTAGACAGATGCACCTCACACATTTGTACAACTCTGCCATTTCACGTTCTTCACCCACTGCTATAAACGTCGTTCGCCAGTAGCCTGTGGTGCCAGGATTGCAGGATAAAGAATAAGAAGAGCTGTTTTTTTGGCACCCGTACTGCAGGGAATGTTTTAAAAGGAGAGAAAGAAGCTCAATGCATCAGGCTGGAGAGGCTTCAGAGTTTGAAACAACACTGTGCACTGTAGGTACAGACAGAGATTTTTCTGCTTTTGTTGGACTAACAGCGAACCCTTGAAGAAAATCTATATGTTGCTCCTCATTCCTTGATGGCTCAATCGGCATTGTTCAGCGTGAACTCCTAAAAGGCTGCAAGTAAAAGAATCAAGAAAGTTTGCTCTGTAAAAGTCAAATAAAATAATCAAGTAATGCACTATTTTTAAAAAAATATATAATGTCATGAAAAAATAGCAAAAATCTGGCTGAAAGGTGCCAGAAAAAAAAAATTATGGAATAATGCGACATTGAAAAAAATCAATTAAGCATTTACATCTGGACCTGATACACAACTTAGAAGATAGCATTATTTGTAACAGAACACCAAATTTTTAGGTGAATAAAAGTACTGGAACAGATAGACTTAAAGTAGATTAAAGTGACTAAATTAGTTATTCTTTAATTGAAAAGAATAACTGACATCACCAAACTTTTACATTCTTCTTTTGTGATGCTTTTCCATTCTTTCACTGCAGCCTCTTTCAGTTGTTTGTTTTGGGAGGTTACTCCCTTCAGCCTCCTCTTCAGCAGGTATAATGCAAATCTAGAGGATTTAAGTTTAGAGATTGCCTTGGCCAATCTAAAGCCTTCCACTTCTTGCCCCTGATGGTCCTTTGTTGTTTCAGCGGTGTGTTTTTGGACATTATCTTGATCTCCCAATCAGTTTGGTTGCATCTTTAAATTGGCAGACAAAATGTTTCTGTAGACTTCTGAGTTCCATTTTGCTGCTGCCATCATGTGTTCCAGCATCAGTGAAGATTAATGAGCCTGTCCTAGAAGAAGCCATGCAAGCCCAAGCCATGGCATTACCTTCACTGTGTTTCACAGATGAGCTTGTATTTTTGGGATCAAGAGCAGATCCTTTCTTTCTCCAAGCTTTAACCTTTCCATCACTTTGGTAAAGGTCTCATCAGGCCATAAAACTTTGTCCCTGAATTTTTTTTGGCAAATTCCAGCCTGGCCTTCATATTCTTCTTGCTGTAGCCTCTTTACTTTTGCTCATGAAGTCTTCTCCCAACAGCAGATTGTGACACCTTCACTCCTGCCCTCTAGAGGTTGTTGCTGAGGTCACTATCAGTTGTTTTAGGGTCTTTTTTTACAGCTCTCATAATGTTTCTGTCATCAACTGCTGCTGCTTTTCTTGGTTCAACATATTTCTGTAATTTTGCTAGATATTATTTGTAATTTAACAAAACTGGGGGAAATCTGTAAAATAAGAGCAAATTGTTTAAAAAAAAAAATACAGTTACCAACTATTAGAGTTAACAGAGCGGCAGAACATTGCAATGTGGGACTGAAGTGTTTGGACTTTTCCTTTTAAAATGACTCAGAAGGTGAAATGATGGTTCATCCTGCTGGCTGTCTGTGTTTGGACCTCGGCCATACATCATCTCCTGCTCTGTCCCTGGGCTTCACCGTGTCCACTAAAGCAGAAATGCCCTGAAATGTGCAGTGCTGTGTCCGCTGAAAGTGGTTATGACCCCCATCATTGCACACACGCAGGGGGCTGAATGCCACCAGATTCATGTCTCCTGCACTCTCGGGGAATTTCACAATTTAAAGTCGCTGCAGGAAACTGTTTTCTCTGCACCTGGAGACCTGCTGACATTAATCTGACAGTACAAGAACACTGTGACAGAAGACTTTTATCAAACTGCAATGTAAACGTAGTTCTAATCGGGGGAATTTACCCTTTAGAGCCTTCTAATATACAAATCAGGGATGCCTTCGCTTAATGATGCGCAACAGTTTACTCTGCTGTAACATAATGATGGTGGGAAGCTGCCTGCGCGTTATTGTCATCGCTCTGTCATTTGGTATTTTGGGTGAATGCGCGCGCCCGTGTGTGTGTGTGTGTGTGCGCGTGCGTGTGTGTGGTGGGTCTAGCCTCTTTTGCGCGCCACCCCTCCACCGGTGCGTGTGCACGAGTGTCCGCAAAGACGCCGCTGCTGCTCCTCTCCAGGCGCGCAGTCCAGACCGTCCACAAAACTTTGATGAGCTGTAACCTTCCCCTCCTCCAGGCGACACAACAAGATTACAACTGGGAAGATTTATTTGTTTTTTTGTCTAATATATCTCTATATATTTATTCCAGGCTGCTAATTCTGCCTGATCAAGGTGAGTAACCTGCGAGGGCAGTGATGCGTTTCCAGTGCGCGTCTTTTCCTGAACGTCTCCGTGTGTTTGCTGCCGACAGTGTTTTTGCATGATCCACAAGTGTCTCCTCAATCAAAGTGTGTTAGTGCAGCTGTAATTTTTTTTTTTTTTTTTTGCATCAACGTGATTATATCCACTTTTTTCAGGAGGAATTAAGTGTTGATTTGCATGCGTAATTGTGGCTCAGTCGCACCTTATTTGGCCACCTTGTGCCATATTACGCATTTTTTTCAGTTCCTCCACTTTAAAGTCTCATTATGGAGCTTTTTTCTCCCCAACAAACAGGTGTCAAAATGGAAAACACTCCGGTAGAAATCTACAAAGAAGACAGTAAGTGCCTCTCCGCGCTGCTGGAAGACTGTCCAGTGAATTCTTCTTCTGCTTGGGTGTCCGGATACTCCGACAGCCGCAATGTGAGCCACGATAATGACAGCTGGGAGCAGGAGAGCATGTCCCCCATCATCCCCATCATCACTGCAGTGTACTCCGTGGTGTTTGTGGTCGGCTTGTTGGGCAACTGCCTGGTCATGTATGTGATCATCAGGTAAGATCGTTTTTTAAGTAAAAATTACACCATTAAACCCACATATTGCTCATATGATATGCCAGATATGAGCTTATGTCACTGTGCTGATAAATGAGGAAATATATGGGCAGTCAGAGGGAGGGAAACATATTTATGACATGTTTTTAGCAGCAACATTCAGCCAGAGGACTTTGTGTCTCCATATTGTAAATGTTAGTGCTTGTGGATAAAGCATTGGCACCACTTCTGAAGCTTTTACAGTAAACTCTAAACCATCTGCTGTGTGTCTGAGCTCTTGTTGGTGGCTGCATTTTTTCTTCTTGGATGCACTTCAGGGACAGGTTCATCCCAGGAAGAAGGTATGAAGCTCTCAGCTCTTAGCCAACAGAAAACAGGGTTGCATTCAGGTTTAATATGAAAGCTGTCATTTCTAATCCAGCATTAAATGTGTAGAGTGACACTATGAGCCGATTCTGCCTCCTTCAGGCTGGAAAGTGCCCAAAACCTTTAAACTAGCCTATTTTATGAATCCAATAACTCTCAAAATAAAACAACAATCTTCAGTGAATCTTCTCCAGTTCTAGCAGACGTGATATTAATTATAGTTGAAACCAGTGGTGCTTTATCAAGCCGATAGCTTGCTTGCACCTCATTGGGCTTTATTTATAGTCTGTGAGAGCAGCAAATCCTATCTGATGTAATGCAAAGGGCAGCAGAGCCATCCAGAATGCTTCAGTCCATAGAGAACAGTTACCTCAAATCAGATATAGATTGCTCCGCCTGTTGGTTGGAGCCAATTTTGTCAATTCGCTTCCAGAAAAGACTGTATGTTTTACTGCATAGTTGTTCCGCGGAGGACACTTCAGCACAAGGAAGAAGATATTTTATGCTGATGGAGTGTAAGTAAATATCTGGAATTGCACTGATCTAATATGTACCATGTCAACATGGGCGACGGAGTAAATGTTGTACTATAAGGCTTTATTAGAAGCATCTGACAAGGTAGTGCAACTTTCATTTCTTTAAATGGGCATTATATATATATTGTTAAAGCTGCACTATTCAACATTTTTACATTAACTCTGGATCAAATGTGGAAAGTGCAACTTGTTGTGAGGAACTTACAGATAAATACCACCCAACTCTGCAGGTCCTCTCAGTTCTACAGAGCATTTTAGTATCGTTCCACAAATTTTTTTCGTCTTACCACCCATAGATTTAAGTTTGATTCCTCATACATTTTATTTCCAGCAGCAACAGACAGCTGTTTTAACCTTATAAACCCACTGTGTGCTACAAACCCAGCACCAAGGTAGACAAAGTTTGTGACTAAGTGGTGAAAAGAGTTAAATATGTAGCAGCTAATAAGCCACATTTGTTTTTCAGGAGTTGGTGGAGACCAAAACAGAGCTAAAACAGAGATTATATCTGACTCTTGTTAGTCACTTGACCAGAAACACAATCCCTAATCAATGGTATCTTGCTAACTGTCTGTTTGATGTGTAGAGAGGCAACTGTTTGCTGATATGTTTGCCACATATCCGCTTATATGTTGTGTTTGAAGCTTGCTTCTCTTCAATCAAGTGACCTAAAAGTCAACTTTAAGGAAAACTTTCAAGTTTTGGGAAGACATGTCTATGTTTTGCTGCAAGTTAATTGAGGAAATTGATGCCAATCTCATAATTATCCATTAAATATGAAACTACAGTTAGAGGCCAGTTAGTTTAAAAGCAAACTTTTTACTGATAAACAATTTCTTTTTACACTTCCTCAAAACAGATGTAATATGTTGATTTCAGAAATTTCTATGAGTGTAGCTGGTAGGTAAATTTTATTAATTTGTTTATTTGACCTCTGTACAGATGCTACCTCCTTCCTGGTGTTTACAGTCTGTATGCTAAGCTAAACTAGCTGGATGCTTGGTGCCACTTCACATTCAACCATAGACTGTGTTATAAAAGATGAAACTAGCCTCTGTGTGTGAGAAAAAGAAAACCAAAGACATGAATCTGCATTCTTTCTGACAGCCAGTAGGGGGCAACTCTTCTGGTTGTAAAAAGAAGCCTGATTGTATAGAATTGTATGAGAAAATGACCATATTTCTCACTTTATCTGTTATCTCAGTGACCATACATGAAATTATAGTCTTGATTGTTACTTTCAAGTCTTCTTCAACACAAGTTGGTGTTCATTTTGTAAATTATGTTCCATTTAGAAGAAAATACATGATGAAACAGGGTATGTTTTCTGGATTGATAAAGTGCTACTGGATGTAAGGAGTTGGCGACACCCAAAAAGATTGACTCTTCAAAATGGTTGTCCACAAGCCAGTTGGTGATGCCTCTGTGGCCATTTCCATCTTTTATAGACAATCCATTTATTTAATCCAGCCCACAAAAAAAATCAATCTTCTCAACTTTCTTGACAAGAGAGTGAATACTTCTGAAAATGTGGAACTACTCTTTGATTTTTTTTAAACTTCACAAAAATATACAATGGGAGGAATTCAAGAAAGAAAAGAAAAAAATTGAAGTCTGACTTTGATAAATGTACTTTCTGCTAGCAGCAGCCTGAACAGAAGGTCACAGTCGACTCATCTGTTCTCTGGATGACCATAGAAAAAAGTCATGCATATGATGCCTGGTACTTACAGATAGTGCTGAATCAAGATAAATGTGCACAGATTTCCTTTAGGCAATGCCCCAGGAAAAGATAAGATTAGAATGAAATAAAACTCTGCGAAAGTCATAACGCAGATTGTGCTGTTGTATTTTAACAAAATGGAAACAAGGTGATTACACACAGTCTGCAGTCAGCAGTGTAGGCCTACTATACATAACAATGAAGTGTGAGTCACAAAAATTACATTACAGATTCAAGGCAGCTTTGCAGCCTAATGGACAATGTTTAATTCATAATGAGGCAAGAAGAAAGGTGCTCTCCAGAGTCAGGACGGCAATAATTGCAACCGAGGTAGTCTGGGTGGATGGTTGGCTCTCGCTGTATCTCCTGTCTTTGTAATCACCGGACAAACTTGTGTTCTGCATGTTTAACAGGTACACAAAGATGAAGACGGCCACCAATATTTATATTTTCAACCTGGCACTTGCTGATGCCCTCGTCACCACCACGATGCCCTTCCAGAGCACCGACTACCTTCTGAACACGTGGCCCTTCGGCGAGGTGGTCTGCAAGGTCTTCATCTCCATCGACTACTACAACATGTTCACCAGCATCTTCACTCTCACCATGATGAGCGTCGATCGCTACGTGGCCGTGTGTCACCCGGTTAAAGCGCTGGACTTCCGCACTCCCATCAAAGCCAAGATGATCAACGTGTGCATCTGGATCCTGTCGTCGGCTGCAGGGATTCCTGCTTTTGTGTTGGGTGGTACCCAGACGAACAGTGGTGAGGAGACGCTTTAGCCATAGTATCAAAAAGTCTAAACTCGCTGACTACTCGCTGTAGCTTATATTTAACCATAAACTGTGTCGACAAGATGAACGTAGCCTTCCAATCTGAAAATGGAAACCAATGCTGAGAAGACATAAACCTACATTCTTTCTATCAGCCAGTAGGGGGCGACTCCTCTGGTTGCAAATAGAAGTCAATGAGAAAATTATCCGACTTCTCACTTTATCTGTTATTTCAGTAAACATTTTTCTAATGAAATTATGGTCTCAATTATTAGCTTTCAGTCTTCTTCAATAAAACACGGTGTTCATTTCATAAATTAGGGTCCATTTAGAGGAAAATAGATGATGAAGCAGGGTATCAGTTGCATGGATTCCTGCTTTTGTACTGGGTAAACTGGTGAACAGTTGTGAGGAAATGCTTTCACCATACTTTCAAAAAGTCCAAATTAGCTGACTGCTAACTGCAGCTTCATATTTAACCATAGACTTTGTAAAAAAGGTGGATGTAGCCTTCAAATCTGGAAACTGAAGGCATTAACCTGCATTCTTTCTATCAATCAGTAGGTGGCAACTCCTCTGGCTACAAAAAAGAATCTGATTGTAAAGAAGTTTAGCAAAAAATGACCAGACTTCTCATATTGTTATCTCAGAAAACATTCTAACATTCTAACATTTCTAATGAAATTATGGTCTCAGCTGTTGATTTTAAGTCTTCTTCAATTCTGCATGGTGCTCATTTTGTAAATTATGATCCCATTTAGAGGAAAATACACAATGAAGCAGACTATTGGCTGCAGGAATTCTTGCTTTTGTACTGGGTGATACCCAGATGACCATACTTTCAAAACGTCTAAAAGTTTCAGCCAATTTTCAATCCACAGAACATACTAATACATTTTAAAGCCCAGAAATATATTCTATCAAGTTCATCTGTCGGGGAAGACTTTTCCATTAACCACACATCAGGTACGTCCTTCCTGAATATAGATGATGTAAGAAAAAAGGGCGAAGTGTTCCCTCATGAGTGCAGATTAGCCGTTTCATAACAGCGTGCTAAATTGAAAGCAGAACGGTGCAAAGTGGAATTTTATTTATGATAAAATAAAAGTGCACTTTGCCATTTGTTGAACATTGTGTCCCTTTGATTCCTTCTGCAGATATAACCGAGTGTGCCTTGCAGTTCCCTGAGCCGTACACCTACTGGGACACGCTGATGAAGATCTGTGTGTTTGTGTTTGCCTTCATCGTGCCTGTGCTCATCATCACCGTGTGCTACTCCCTCATGGTCCTGAGGCTGAAGAGCGTCCGAATGCTCTCCGGCTCTCGTGAGAAGGATCGCAACCTGCGGCGGATCACGAGGCTGGTGGTGGTCGTGGTGGCCGTGTTCGTGGTCTGCTGGACACCCATCCACATCTTCATCCTGGTCAAAGCTCTCGTGAGCGTCCCGGAAACCACCGCCATCATGGCCGCTTACTTCTTCTGCGTGGCTCTGGGCTACACCAACAGCAGCCTCAATCCCGTCCTCTACGCCTTTCTGGACGAGAACTTCAAACGCTGCTTCAAAGACTTCTGCCTCTCGGCCAGACTGCAGGGGGAGAAGGTGTCGGGGAGCAAAAAGGCCCTAAGCACCGTACAGGAGGCCGCCGTCGCCCTGGAGAACCCGGATGGGACGAGTAAACCGACATGACTAGCGGTGGAACTGTCTTCTATTTCCCACATTGGAAAGGAAGACTCCCATGACCTGGGATTGACCCACATCACATCAGCAATGTAGACTCTGATTCAGTTCATTTTCATCTTCACCTGGGGTTGAAGCAGTGCCAAAACTGATTAATGGATTTCATTAAAGCATTCAAACAAACATTTTAAATTGTATTCCACCTTTCCCATTATTTGACATAGAGCTATTCTGCATAATAATGTCATCCTCCTGCCCTTCAGTGTTTGTTCCCTTATATCAGCAGATAAAGATTGTATAATATTAAGTGCAGGTGGATGTAAAGATGATGATTCTTGATTTTGTAGGGAAAACAGACCAAATGTGATCAAAGTGCATCTTCAGTAGTGTTTGTTTTTGTCCTCCTAGATGGTATTCATGAGAAAGAAGAGCTCCCTAATTGTATGGAATATTAAGCTGCAATGATTGGTCAGTTCATCAATTAACACATTAACCCTCTGAACCCCAAAACCTACCAGTGGGCTTGAAAGGCACCAAAATTACACCGTTTATCAGAATAGGGAGCTATAAAACCATTGAATTGTCAGATTTTCAACTTTGTGACTTGAATGAATGAATAAATTAACCAAATCTAAGCTTTCAAATATGATATTTCATGAAAATCATTTTGAAATTTACCCAAAATCAACAGTTTGCAATAACAGAATCTGTGAAAAACAAACAATTCTGCACTCTTTGGCACAACCAGGAAGCCGTTAGTGACTCAGCTGTGACCAACAGTTACATGATGAAAATTTAGAAATTTTTCCAGGTAAACAACGTTGAACTGCAGGTGGTGTTTACACAGAACAGATAGGAGACAAGTATGGAAACAAAGTATAAATGTAAATAGTGAAATACTGTTTGTATGTGGGCCCATTTTTGTTAAATAATTAATGACATTTCTTATAATTAGCAGCATTAAAACTTTAAAAGAAATGCACAGAAGACATTAAGTTGTTTCTACTTGTAGCCATGGTGGTGTTGTTTTAACAGGGGTGCAGAACTTAAAGTTGCAGTGTAAAATGATCCACAGTGAGTAAAAATGTGAGCAAAAACATGCTGGGACACTGTTTGGAGTTCAGAGCGTTAGTCTGCCAATAGTGTGCCTGTCATTTTTTAAGAGCAAAAATGGCAAACATTCACTGCTTCTACATTTTCAAATGGGATTTTTTTTTTGTCATATAGTAAATTGACTTTCTTTGCTTTTTTTCAGAATTTTCTGATATTTTATAAGCAAAAAAATGAGTCAACTAATAGAGAAAATGATGAGCAGATTACTCAATATTATAAATAATCATTCTAATATTGCTTAACAAGTCTTCAGATAATAATGTCAAGATTTCTCAAGAGAACTGCTGATCATTTGAAGGAAAAATAAGCAAGAGTTTAATGAAAATGTTAACGTTTATGACCCATGCTAAGTTCCATCAAGTCTTAATTAATGTCTCTCTCAGATGTTACTTTTTCAGTCATTTTCTCCTCTAATTTATCTGTTGCCAGATGTGCCTTTAGGAGTCCAGGATCAGATGTTTGTAGCAGCAGAGAATGAGCACTAAATGTATAAAACGCTTGTTTGATTTCACCCGTCAGTGGGAGCTGCATGGATCACTGACAACAGAGATGTGCCAAAACCCCCTTTCACCTCTGTGAAGAGTGTGAACGGCGCTGATTGACCGGAGCATGAGAGATGCGACTCACGGTGGACTTTGAAGTTCAGTTGGAGTCAGTGGGAGGTTAAAACAAGCGACGATCGGCTGCGTCAAAGCAGGTTCATCAACGAGGGACGTTGGAGGGAAAATCCTGGACTCCAACGTGCATTTAAAATTTGACAGAGGGCTCTCTATCAGCTTTGACTCTGGCGTCGTGTCCAGACTGATAAGTTGTTAAATTAATGGTCTGTAATTAACTAGTCACATGTGATGCGTATGGCTTTTACCACGATACACATAGTCCTACTGAACTGTCCTGCTATTATTATTATTATTATTATTTGTGCACTCTGAAGACATGAATAGCTGTTTTAACAAGTTGTGCACATAGTTAAAAACAGTGTATTCTGACAGCTGTACAGTCGGGTTGTACGATCCTTTATTTTGTGTAACACCTTTGCACAGACTTCATTGAAATATACTGTATTTGTAGCATGCCAATGATCATGGCTATGGCAGCAAAGGCAGCGTCAGCAGCCGTATATACGCTATGTTATTTTGAATGTACTGCAGATATATATTGTATTATATAAACATTTAATTAATCATAGTATAATGTCAACTATCTCATTAGAAAACAAAAACTCCAAGTGCAACATGTATACAGACATAAAAATAGAGAAATCACAGATGTTCTATCACTTTATAAAAAATAAAAAAACGTTCTAAGAAACCACCCTGAGACCAAGGCATCTTTGCTATTTTTTTTTTTTTTAAAACTTTGTGCTCACTGTTTAAATCTAATCCTGTATATTGGCTTCTTCTGCTGTCATTTGAGCAGAACATGTATTGATTGAAACATCCTGTCTGTGAAGCGCTTAATATTAAAGCAAGTTTATCAAATCCACACTGACTCTTTTCCCGTACGGCGACAAGCTCATCTTGTTGTCGGCTTTGATTTGCTCTATTATTTGTGATAGTGATGAAACATCCTTAGATATTAGCTTTCTGGATGTGTCATTCTAAACCAAACATTGTCTATCACTGTGGCTTATTTAAATCTCTCTTTTTTTGCACCAGTGTTGAGAGGAAGCTGCAGCCTGTTCAACTATAAGTCTGCTGCTCCCTCCAGAGGTCAGAGCGTGTAATTACCAAAGCATCATTAAGAAAAAGAAGCCCTTCAGTGATTGATAGCTGCATTTACTTAACTTGGCATGAGCAGAAGCTTCACAGCAGCCGTCTATATTAGTGTTCGCATGATTGACAGAAATTTCCCCAACAGCACATCACTTTACTTTAAAGTAAAACCAAGTATGTAAAGCTCATACTGTCAAGAATTGCTTCGAAAATAGAAGCATTAAGATTGAGAAGTACATCTATTTGAGGCCTTCAGAGCAAAAATTAGCTTTAAACTATTCTCATGCCATTTGTTCATTATCTCTGCCTCAAGAGGATAATAAATTCACAAAACACAAACAAATTTCACAAGATTTAAGTACAACATTGACTAAGTACTGAGGATTTTGACACATCTGTAAAACGGACAACCTTGAATTAATTTAGTCATTATTTGCAGCGTTTACGACATTATGTGTATCTGCAGACGTCCTTTCTAGCTCTTATTTCTGATGCTTTTATGTAATATTGATTCATTTTGTAGTAAAAGCACAGTACAGACTGTCATCAGGTTACATCAACAAACTCTTTTTTCTGCTTCATGACCCCTCAGATCCTTCAATCAATTCACATTCACCACCACCAAAGTCCCCGTTATTATTTATATGACTGTTTTGTCATTATTTACTTGATTGTTTGTGTTAAATTATTAAATTCCTCTTTATAAAGGACTTTTGCTGTTTTTAAATCTGCTCCAGCATATAAATAAATCCAATGCTTTATTGACAAATTCTCAAAATGAGTCATGCTTGATTCAGTTACTGCAAAGAATCTTCTATACTTTAAGTTTTGAGCTTTTGGAGACAAACAATAGTGACCCAGCCCATTAATGAAAAAATAATATAAAATAATAATCCATACAATGAAAAGTACAGGACAGTCTGATATGTGCACAGGTTAAGTCAATTTAACCCACTATCATAAGTCTCAAATTTGCCTGCAGAGTGGACAGAATGTCTTCATGCATGTCCTTTTTTTTTTTGTCTGTTTATCAGAAAGCCTTTTCTGCCATTTTTTCCTTTGGTGTTTTTTAAGTTACTTTCCAAAATTATTTTTTTCTGTTTTTGTCTATTTCTAGTTTCCATTTGCTGTTATCATTTCTTTTTTTCGGTAAAATCCTAGGATATGATTCCTCAAAATCCCCAAGGGTCAAAAAACCTAGATGAGTCTGCAACTGTCCGTCTATAATAAATATTTAGCACTAAATATTGTAAATACATGTTTGTTTTTTATAACTTAGACACTGTGTGGGAGTCTTTTGGAATATTTTCCCTCCTTGAATCTCTGTTACACACCTGTCCCATGAAAAAGATGCATGTGTGAAGAGCGTTTTTGTCTTAAATGAGCTGGAAGACACAAAAAAGTGGCTGTTACAGTATGAATAAGTCATGCAAAGAATCAATTAACATGCTGACAATGAAACAATCTGTGCACGTGAACAAGATCATGAAATTTGGATGCAGATATAAACAATCAGTTATTTAAAAAAAAAAGAGCTGCAGAAATGGTCCGTGTATTAATCTCGCAATTTCATTTTCCGTTCTGAAACGGGTATTGAAAAACAAAAATGAGTGGTGTCATGTATTGATATACGTGTTACGTGATGACGTAGGGACACATGAGGACGGAAGTGAGAATCTCGGAGGCGGCATGTTGGTGGTCCGCATTTGTTTAATAAAAGTACCGAAAAGACAGTGCGTCATGTCTTGATGCTTTACCTAATTATCAAAGTAGACGGTACACAAGAAGTGGTTATTTGATTTTTGTTCTAAATTACAAAAATTAAAATTGAAATACAAGGCGTTTTTCCTTTCCATGATCAAAAAGGGATATACGATTTTTTAAAAAAATGCTTTGAATTTCGTTTTATATTTAGAATAACAAGAAAGTAAAATCAGTAAGAGACAGAAACAAAAAAGGTCCGTTTTTTCATTTTCTGAGACCGGAAGTGGTCATCAGCAAGTGTGGAGCCACAGAGTACGGCGCATAGACTGTATATACATTTTTTTTTCGTTAGTTTTCATGGTCAAAATGAGAGATCAGGTGGCCGATCTTAAAATAAATCAATATTGAATTTTTCTATAGAGCGTTAAAGTTTTGCGAAGCCAGGAGGCGGGACTACTTGATTGACAGTCCGGTCTGGAATGATTGACAGGTCCTATGGAGGAGGCAGCAGAGACTCTGTTCTCCTCGTTTGGATTAATTCTGATTTAATAACTGTTGGTTTATTTATCGGTGCAGCAGCAGAACATTTTCCACAGACAGTTTTCCTGCCCGTTGGCTTGTTTTAACCAGTTTTCTACCTTCGGCTGATTCTACCACCAGACACTAAAAGGACTCTGATAGTTCGGTAAGTAAATGTTTATTTTCATATCGGTGCCGCTTTTAATGCACTTTATATGCAGCTTTAGTGTCAGATATAATGTGTGCCATGCACTCCAGATGTTGGTGGAGTTTGTTTCAGTGTGTGTTGACCAGAGAAGAAAGTTAGCATAGTAAATATTAGCTTTAATGTTAGCGATGCTAACCGAGCTAGCTACTGAGTCGTAACCTGATTAAAGCTAACGTAGCGTCAAGCTAATGTGTTGAGTTTCATGTAAACAGCTGAAGTGTGTTGTGTTCCTGTAGTGTGGTTCATTAAGTTCATAAAACTGGCTGGTTGACATTAATGTAACATTCAGGAAACTTAAATGTGATTAAAACAGTAACGTTAACGTTCTAGTTGTCAGTAATCAGCTTTAATTTGACACTAAAACAGACTGATAGTTTTAAATGACATCAGTTTCATTAATTTGTTGAAAATTGTCTCATTTGTTGTTGTGATGTTGCTGCTGATTCATTAAAAGCAGATGATCCGTGTTGAAGATACGTTTAGTTCTATTATCAGAAGTACAAGAAGGAAAATGGAAGTTTAGTTCTGCTACATCAAAGATTTCAGGATTAAAATAACTAAATGAGTCTTTATGCCTCAAACTTTATTTTTACAATAAAGAAATAATGAAATAATCACAGATAATAAAAATATAAATAGCAGAGAAAATCTGAGAGAATAATTTCCTGAAAAGTCTGTGAAGGAAAAGCAGCTTTTTATCCTGAAAGATCAGAATCAGCTCCAGCATCTGCATCAGACAGCATCAAGTCAACCAGAAAGAAAAGAAAATGACTTCTTTCTGATCGCATCTGTTCCGCTGCTCACAGTCTGCTGCTGATCACATTCTTCACATTTATAGTCCACTTTTAAAAGTTCAGCAGAGAGGTGCTCTGCTTTGGAGTGTGACGATGTCGTTGGTGATGTGGAGAGTGAAGTTTCCGTTTCACTCACAGTGTGCTTTATGGCAGCCGGGTCGGACTTGATGTTTGAAATACTGACCGACAGCTCAGATTTAACTGTCTGTAGTTCCGTTTTGATGGGTGTTAAACTTTGACTCAAAACCGCCAGGAGCTGGGTCTTTAAAATAACCGCTGTCTCGTTACAGAGGGAAAGTAGCAGTTCCTCCTTAAGGTCAGAGATTGCAGCATCTGAGGGCCTCTTCAAAAGAAGACGTAGTTGATGAAGGCGTTCTGGAGCAGGACCAGAAAGACCACGACCAAGCAGCCTTGAGATCTTAGGCAGCGTCTCCCTCAGGTGGGTGTCAACGGTGTTCACGGTCAGCTCTGTGGTAATCCTGTCAAAAAACAAAACAGAAAAAAATCTAGATTATAAATCAACATGTAACCAAAGCACTCTGTGTATAATGCCATAGTATAGGATGTAGTTCAGAAAATGTCAAAGTATAGTATACTTTTCAAGAATAACATAGTATGGCCTGCAGTTCATAGTATAGCATGTCGACAAAAAAACCCAACTGATTATTATGTGGTTCAAAAAGTGCAAAATGATAGGATGTTGTCTAAAATTGTCATGTATGATATGTGGTTCAAAAAATGTCATTGTGCAGTATATTGTCAAAATAGTATGTAATTCAAGAAAACATCAGAGTATAATGTCGTCTAAAAAATGCCATAGAATAATATTTCATTGCAAAAGTAAAAGTATAGTAATTTTTAAAAATGTTCAAATTCTTACAATATGTTGCTAAAAAACAACAAAAAAAAACTAAAACAAAAAAACGTCATAGTAATATGTCAATTAAAAAAGCCGATATTATAGTGTGTCACTCTAAAAACGTCATAGTATAGCATGTGGCTCAAAAATTGTCATAGTATAGCATGTCGCTCAAAAATTGTCATAGTATAGCATGTCGCTCTAAAAAATATAGCATTTGGTCCACAAAACCTTGTTTTGTCCTGGCTGTCTAATGTAGGTGAGGAGCCACACAAAAACAGTACAAACGCTGGTTTCCAGAGGGTTAACCGACTGTTTATTTGAAAGAGTAAGTTTACAACAACACAACATGTGAGGGGGTTAAAAGCAAATGGGTGTTAGTAAAATAAAAATAAATAAACAGAACTAAAAGTGAACTTCATGTTGACATTGATGGGCATTCCAACCAGGAACAAAGTAAAAGATAATCAATCCGAAAAAAAAACTCTTCCTGTTCACCTCTTAAAACCCCAAAACACACCGCAGTAGCACCCTAAACTAAAACTACCAATGGGTTCCCTGTTTTCCTTTCTGAACAATTCACAGGTCCCTCTCTATCTCCCCACACATCCACCAACCACTGGACCACATCTCCAAAGTTCTGCAGGGCCAGCTCAGCTTCCCCTCAGAAGAAGTGCCGCCACCTGCCAGATGAAGGAGCCTTTTGAGAGGCAGCTGGCATCGTGATTGGACTGTACTTTGGTCTGTTCCAATCCAGCTTCAGCTCCAGAGACGGCAGGCGGGACGAGTCAACGGAGGCCGGGTGGACGAAGGCATGCAGTTGAGTACAATCCAGAAAACAACAGAGGAGGAGTGCAGTGGCCCAGGGCCAGAACAAACAGAGTAGTGGTATAGTAGTATAGCCTTTGGTATGAAAAAACACCATCATATACATCATATATTGTACGAATAACAAGTCAAAGGAAAGAGACATACATTGTAGAATTGTAGTAATTGTGGGCTGACTGATTTACTGATTATCAGTATTTTATTTTTTATTGATTTACAGTAATAAATACATTGAGAAATGGCGCTACTTTGGCCCTGAACCTTTATCTACCTGTGGTCGCTCTGTCTTCTGGAGTGATTTGATTGGTTATACGTCACGAATAAAACTCCTTTAACTTAACATCTGTAAACAAAACAAAAACGTATCAACAAAGTTTTCTGTTAAAGTTTGTGTTCTTCTACGTTTAACTCCAAGATTTTATAAATACTCTCATTAACTGCAAATGAATATCTACTCCAAATGTCTCACTAATAATCATTATCAGCCTTAAAAACCCACAAAACACCCCTCTATACTGGACCACACTTAGTACAGTCCGGTTCCCCCTTCTATAAATCTACTTGGAATCTTCCACTTCCTGTTTGTCAAAGTGGCCTTCTACCTGGACAGGTTTTGTTGGAGCTCATGCAACAAACATTTTGGGTAACTGCACTTTAATATGGATGGATGACACTGAATTAGAGTCTGTTTTAATGAGACTGAGTTAAGATGTGTAGCTCTGTCATTAAATAGGAAATTATTTCTCAGAATTCACAGAGAAAAGTCTGAAATGTTTGCTAGGTTAGCATCCCACATGTTCTTTGGCTCAGCTAAAGCTAACTCTCTCCAACTTCTGGATCTCTTGAGTTGCTTGTTGTTAAAATATCTTGCTGTAGGTGCTGAAGCTCAGAAAGTCTGAGATGTTTGTTCAAAATAAGCTCATTCTCAAGTCTTATCTGAACTGTCCTCTTTTGTTTGAACTTTCCCTAAACTTAGGAGTTAATGACAGAGCAGCACATCCAGACTCAGTCTCATTTATGTAGAGATTAAACTTCAGTGTCATTCACTGATGTTAAAGTGCAGTTTTTCAAATGTTTGTTGCACATGCTCCCGACCAAACCAGTCCAGGTGGAAGACGATGTGAAGAGAAAGCTCCAGAGGATGAATATCACACATTTACGTTGGACATAAATGTCCTTTAATTAGACGTTGTCATGCAAAAGTTGGATTTCCCTTTAATGATGTTCAAATCTTTGTTGATGTTGGTTTCTAAATGTTTTTTGACACTCGGCCCCAAAGATTAAAACCTTCTACGGCTCACAAGCTGCAACAATTCACACATTATCAACTATCTTTCTGACTAAACTAAGATAAAAAGTGAAAAACTGTCTGATTCCTGCATCATGAATGTAAATCTTTTTGGTTTTTATGACAGTAAACTGAATATATTTGGGTTTGACATTTTATAAACCAAAACAAGAAGTGAATTACTGGAGAAAACAATCAACAGATTAATGGACAAAGAAAATTTGTTTTCTAACATATATGTCTGAATTACTCCAACATTACAAGATGCATACAATTTTAATTCAAATTTATTTATATAATGGATGGATGGATGGATGGATTTATTTATATAACACCAATTACAGGTCAAATAGTCTCAAGACGCTTTATTTTTAGATTTTTTTGTCATTTAAAATATGACAAAGTAAGAAATTTAAACCTCTTGACTAATCCAATTTATTATTTGATTTTTAAGAGACTAATCGACAATTAAAATAACTTTCTCCACTAAAACTAATAAACATGAGGTCAAATAGAAGGAACAGTTTTAAATACTGCAGTCCCACGACGACAAGAATAAAGTTTGTCAACAAAAACTAAATCTGCTGGTGGATTCCATGAAAGTCCTAATAAATGATAATAAAATGTGATACTAAAAGTTTGTGGTGCTAAAAATCTCCAAGTAAAGATATGAAGGTGAACATCTGGATGGAGGTTGATAAAAATTGATCTCCCTTCATTTCTCTGGAGCGACTCCATGGATTTTATGGATGGAACAGAGTAGCATGGTATGTCTCTTAGAAAACATCATCGTATAGACTTTGGTATGAAAAAACACAATAATATACATCGTATATTGTACAAGTAACAAGTCAAAGGAAAGAGACGTACATTGTAGAATTGTAGTAATTGTGGGCTGACTGATTTACTGATTATCACTATTTTATTTTTTACTGATTTACGGTAATAAATACATTTAAAAATGGTGCTACTTTGGCCCTGAACCTTTATCTACCTGTGGTCGCTCTGTCTTCTGGAGTGATTTGATTGGTTATATGTCACGAATAAAACTCCTTTAACTTAACATCTGTAAACAAAACAAAAACGTATCAACAAAGTTTTCTGTTAAAGTTTGTGTTCTTCTACGTTTAACTCCAAGATTTTATAAATACTCTCATTAACTGCAAATGAATATCTACTCCAAATGTCTCACTAATAATCATTATCAGCCTTAAAAACCCACAAAACACCCCTCTATACTGGACCACACTTAGTACAGTCTGGTTCCCCCTTCTATCAATCTGCTTGGAATCGTCCACTTCCTGTTTGTCAAAGTGGCCTTCTACCTGGACAGGTTTTGTTGGAGCTCATGCAACAAACATTTTGGGTAACTGCACTTTAATATGGATGGATGACACTGAATTAGAGTCTGTTTTAATGAGACTGAGTTAAGATGTGTAGCTCTGTCATTAAATAGGAAATTATTTCTCAGAATTCACAGAGAAAAGTCTGAAATGTTTGCTAGGTTAGCGTCCCACATGTTCTTTGGCTCAGCTAAAGCTAACTCTCTGCAACTTCTGGATCTCTTGAGTTGCTTGTTGTTAAAATATCTTGCTAGAGGTGCTGAAACTCAGAAAGTCTGAGATGTTTGTTCAAAATAAGCTCATTCTCAAGTCTTACCTGAACTGTCCTCTTTTGTTTGAACTTTCCCTAAACTTAGGAGTTAATGACAGAGCAGCACATCCAGACTCAGTCTCATTTATGTAGAGATTAAACTTCAGTGTCATTCATTGATGTTAAAGTGCAGTTTTTCAAATGTTTGTTGCACATGCTCCTGACCAAACCAGTCCAGGTGGAAGATGATGTGAAGAGAAAGCTCCAGAGGATGAATATCACACATTTACATTGGAAATAAATGTCCTTTAATTAGAGATTGTCATGCAAAAGTTGGATTTCCCTTTAATGATGTTCAAATCTTTGTTGATGTTGGTTTCTAAATGTTTTTTGACACTCGTCCCCAAAGATTAAAACCTTCTACGGCTCACAAGCTGCAACAATTCACACATTATCAACTATCTTTCTGACTAAACTAAGATAAAAAGTGAAAAACTGCCTGATTCCTGCATCATGAATGTAAATCTTTTTGGTTTTTATGCCAGTAAACTGAATATATTTGGGTTTGACATTTTATAAACCAAAACAAGAAGTGAATTACTGGAGAAAACAATCAACAGATTAATGGACAAAGAAAATGTGTTTTCTAACATATATGTCTGAATTACTTCAACATTACAAGATGCATACAATTTTAATTCAATTTTATTTATATAATGGATGGATGGATGGATGGATTTATTTATATAACACCAATTACAGGTCAAATAGTCTCAGGACACTTTATTTTTAGATTTTTTTGTCATTTAAAATATGACAAAGTAAGAAATTTAAACCTCTTGACTAATCCAATTTATTATTTGATTTTTAAGAGACTAATCGACAATTAAAATAACTTTCTCCACTAAAACTAATAAACATGAGGTGAAATAGAAGGAAGAGTTTTAAATACTGCAGTCCCACGACAACAAGAATAAAGTTTGTCAACAAAAACTAAATCTGCTGGTGGATTCCATTAAAGTCCTAATAAAGGATAATAAAGTGTGATACTAAAGGTTTGTGGTGCTAAAAATCTCCAAGTAAAGATATGAAGGTGAACATCTGGATGGAGGTTTATAAAAGTTGAAGTCCCTTCATTTCTCTGGAGTGACTCCATGGATTTTATGGATGGTGGTTAAAGACCTGGTCTTCTAGTGGTCTTCCTTCGAGTCGCTGTAAAAAGTCACTCCATTCTGGCCGACTTCAACACCTCTTCATGTCAACTTGTTCTGCCTCCGACCTCGTGCTTTACATTATTTCATCATATGGCATGTTTTCACAACATGTTGAAAATGGCATTTTTTTTCGACATAGTATAGTAAGGCGTTTTTTTTGCGCCAAAATTCATGATGATGTTTTTTTCAAATAAAACCTTTCTGGAGTGTTTTTCACACCCTCCTTTACATTATTTCAGCATATGGCACGTTTTTACTACATGTTTGAAAAATGGCATTTTTTTTCGACATAGTATAGT